>NW_027512411.1:0-300000 GCF_048772815.1 Callospermophilus lateralis
TGGGGAAGGGGATCTGAGCCCCGAATTTTCTAGTCCTCTTCTAGAGTCAGCACGGCGGGCTGGCGTGGCTGCTTCTTTTGGGGGCACTCTTTGGCCAAGTGTTCTTTTTCATTACAGTGGGCACATTGATTTGAGGCCAGGGGCAGCCTTTGGCGTGGGCCCAGGTAACCCTTTATGTATCCCTGCTTTTTAACTTCTGGCCTATTTGCTGCTGTGACCCGAACCTTAGGCAATGCTTTACTCTGCCATTTGCTTCTTTCCTCCTTCTTTTGTTCCCTTTCCTTCTCTCTCTCCTCTATTCCCTTTCCTCCTCAGTTTCTCTCTTATAATATGCTTTCTCAGCTTCTCTGACTAAATCTCTTAAGGTCATATCTTATAATCCATCTAGACGTTGTAACTTTCTCTTAATATCTAGGGCAGTCTGCTCGATAAAGGCCATTGCAACAGATGCCTTTTGGTCTTCTGCCTGAGGATCAAAAGGAGTATATTTCCTATAGGCTTCCATAATTCTCTCCAGAAACATAGAAGGAGACTCATTAGGCCCTTGGATAATCTCTCTTACCTTGGACAAATTAGTCGGCCCTCTGGCGGCCGCTCAGAGACCCACTATTAGAGAACGGCGATAAGTGGACAGATGCTACCTACATTTAAAGGTGTTGGGGTCCCAGTTGGGTCGGTTCATGGGCCCGTAGGGATGGAGAGGGAGCATCACAGGGGCTTCCGAGTTTTCTATTATCCATCTCCTGCGGGTTTTTTTAGGTGGCCCAGCTTCCTTCAGGGGAGCAGGGGCTGCTGCTGCTGCGGGGAAGTCCCCTGGAGGGCTTGGGTCTGGCCCAATTGCCTCTAGCGGCGGAGAGGCTGGGTCAGCGGCGGGAGGATCATCTGGAACATGTTGTGGGTTGGGGAGCGAGGGTAGAGGATAAGGAGAGAGAGGAGTGTCCAGTCTTGTGACTCAGAATGGAGGGAAGAGGGGGAGGAGCAGAATGTTGGAATGATAGGATCGTGGGTCAAGGGGTATATGGCTGTTGATCTGGGTGGCCACGTGGCCCCGGTAAAAGACAATATCTCTGACTTTTCGGATTAGAGGGAAGTGGAAGGATTCTTCTGGGGGCCATCCGACTCCTAGGATGGGCCATTCTGAAGCACAGAGAGTCTGCCAGGTCCGGCATTTTACTGAAAAAGAAAGATTCTTGGTACTTGAGCGGACATCAGTCCAATGATCAAGGTTAAGGGACAGAGGCATGGAAGTGCTTTGTCCCATAATGTCCCATAATGGGAGTTACTCAAACAGGGACAGTGAATACACAAACATGACACAGACAAAGACAAACAGTAAACGTTTAACATGAGTCCAAGACAAAGATTAGAACTGAGTAACTGGCAAAACATGATGGGTTAGACAATAAAGACAGACAGTAAACTCAACATGAGTTCCTGACAATGAACAAAACTGAGTAGCCAGCAAAACCTGATGGGCTGGAAAACCGAATCATGAAGCAAAAAATAACCGAGCTGAGGAAACTACTAATCCTCTATTTCCTGAGTCCTCTGGAGTGTCCCCCAGGGACGTGGCCTGTGGCTCTGTGACACATCTGTCAGCCACCGTCGCAGAGAGCTAATGTTCTTCACCGACAGCCATTTTGCCAAGCCCTAACCTGAAACCTAAAACCAGAAAGAGGCACCTTACTTACTCTGAAAGGAGTCCGTTGGGGTCTTTTTTTGGTCACTGCTGGATTTCTCAGCTAGGGCCTCCAGATGAAAAGGTGGGCCGAACGTCGGAGGAAAAGACCACCAAGAGAATTTCTCATGAAACAGCAAAGGGTTTATTGGGGGTCCAGCATGCTGGGGCTCAGAGCTCACTTCAGAGGAGCAAGGAACAAAGAGCCCCGAGAACAACATGAGCAGATTTTATATACATTCTTTAGAGAGGGCAGGAACTTAACATACATCATAGCTTCCTTTAGCAAATCACCATATACCGTGGGAAAATGAAATAACAACTCTAAAACATGATTTGCACATTCATTGGTGGGAATAGTTCAGGCAGGGTGTTATTGGTTAGCCCTGAGAAGGGGTATACATTTAAAATGATTGGTTGAAGCCCTGAGATGTATATGTGCTGAGCTGCACGGTTTTTGAGAAGAGGTTGTTAAGTAACTAGGTGGTCAGGGAAGATTTCAACACACATCTAAAGGGCAGTTCCAGGAATTGTCTTAACTGCCACAGGAATTTCAGGCTCTGAGTGCAGCCTGGATGCTTTACAGAACCTGGTTCTTTACGTTTCAATTTCAATTTCTTTTATTCTTTCAGAACCTTACAAAGGAAGGCGAGAGACTTCATCAACAATGACTGCAATTTTGGTCATTTTGGTTTTGGAAGCAGACATGGGATTTTTTTTTAGATCCTTACGGTGCTGGTAATCAAAGCCACAGCCTCACACAGGGCCAAGAGGCTGATTAAGACATATCCCATTCCAAAGCAATTACTTCTCTGAGGTCAGTTACAGAACTCAGTCTCTGAGGGGAATCACATCAGAGTTCAAGCCCAGGTGGACCCAGTCATCTCTTCCAAACTCCACACAAAGGACCACAATTAAAACCAAAACACTCCCCCAAGGCCCTCATCTTCTTCCATATATGCATTCATCATAACCTCTGGCTGGATGTTTCCATGAATGTCACAGCCTAAGAGAGTTTCCAAAATAAGGTCTCTTTCCCTTCATTTGCCTAACCACAGGGTAGCCTGGACACCCTTTCTGTGAACCAGGATTGATCACATAGGTCTGCCGTTAATTCTGCTCTGCTTCTCCAATTTGAGGCCTACTGACTGTCAGGTATAGTTTCTTCATGTGATTTGGAGTCATGAGAAAACCCAATCATCTCTGCAGGGCTTGAAAGAACTCATTTGTCCCAAAGGATCCATATTCTCACTTGATGGAGGTCAGGAACCTAAAAGAGGAAGGTGAGAGACTTCATACACCATGACTGATCTTTTTTGCATTTTGGATTTGGATGCACACATTGGATTTTTCTTTAGATCCAACTGGTGCTGAGAATCTAAGCCACTACCTCACACAGGGCAAAGAGGCAGATTCAGACACATCCCTTTACAAAGCATTTAAGCAAAGAGCCACAGGTGATGCCCATTCATTACCATTTGAAAACAGTTTTATTCAGGATTCACAAAGGGCTGGCCTGAGGCAAAGACCTTCCTGATATTCATGGCAACAGGCAAATAGGTTAGCAAAAGGCCCAAAGCAGGGTTTCTCCACTGAGACTTTCCTGGTCACACTGATATCTGAGTTTTCTGAGATGCTCGCATTCCCTTCAGCTATCCAGTACATGGCCATGTCACAGAGCTTGGAGGTCGTACATATCTTGGACACAAAACCATGAGCCTATTCTGGAGAGTGGCCAGAATTCAGGAAGAAAACAGGATCTTGGGAAGATAGTAGGTGTTGCCCATCAATAATGAAACCTGCAATCCATTCCTAAAATGGGCAGGATGAATGCTGGGAAGCTTTCTACTAGACAGGACACATCCATTGATGAATTCTTATTTCTAATGTTTTCAACCACGGACACAGAGAGATACACAGACATAGAAACACTCACCTTGTCAAACGACTTTCTAGAAACAGTCCACTCCTAACCAAACATACTGACTTTCCTACCTATTCTGAGAACATGAGACAAATCCACAAACTCACACCCACATTCACAAAGGCCCCTCCTTCCCCCAAGTGAGTCTGTGACTTTCCAGAGTGTCCTCTGACTGGTGGACCATACTATGTTCCCCCTTAATGGCCTGTCCTGTCTCAGATCCGGTCTCCTTGTCCAACTCTGTGAAGTTGTCAGGAGCCTGGGCTGACCACTACCTGCTTTCTCAGGAAAGGCGCGTCTTCAGAGCTCTACTTGCATTTGGCCATCCTCAAATCATTAGGTATCAAGAAAGACAGACTCTGTCCTTGGTAATTCCAAACAAGTGAGCCAACTGGGACTGGGACTGGGACTGGCTCTGTGTGCCTGGCTTCCTGGATAACAAGTTCAGGGAGTTCCATCACCAAAGATGTGACTTAGGTCAATTCCTTCAGGAACGGAATGAGGTCACTGCCTTGGCAACCACTTTGTCCTAACAGTGGCTTCCAAGGGTTCTTTGAGATAGTGGCTGCCCCTACTTCCTGTGGCACTTTCACAATTTAGAATGGTATATAAACCATAGGGACCGAGGTGAAGCTCTCCACACAGGGCTGGTTTGGTCCATCTTCTTTATATTAAGAAGAGAGAGGCTGATTCAGACACATCGTTTCATCCTGACCAGGTTGTTTGCAATGGAAGATGACTTTTGCTCTCTCAGGTCCTTTATATCTGCCTACATCTTCTCCTGGGATCATTTCTGCATCAACCTTTGAGGTTCTCAGCAATTGGAAGATCACCTACATGCCTGTATTGTAAGACCAACTCTGTCACTGCTCTTCTGTAAAGTTAGATTGAGAGAACAGTCTATGGTTAGGGTTAATAACATATTCTATTTGGGTTAGGCATCATTCTGCGGAATGAATAATGGTATTGGGAACCTGCAATATTCACAAGAATATATCGGTGAAATATAAGTATGAAACCAGAAAATCTAGGTACGATTTGAAGCCCTGAAGGGCATTGGGCCCTTTAGTGGGATACTTAGCTTTGAATTATGTTCTGCACAGATGTCTCAGATAAATCGATATGCAATGGCATAGGACCTTGTACCTTGGATGATTGAATGTAGAAGAGAACATCCAGTCAAAAATGAATAGTCCATAGGATTAGAAAGATAGTCGGTAGGTTTAGTAAAAAGGGTGAGTATAGGAATCGGACCAAAAGTTCATTAGCAATATTGTTTCGTTTAGAGAGTGAATGTAAATATTAGCACATGTGAAAAGTCATTCACAATGATGAACTGGAGAAAATATGTAGGAAAAAGATATCAATAGAGACATTAGAAAATCAGGCAAAGTATAAGGTGAGTGATAGGATTAGACATTTTCAACATGGTTGAAGTTGAATGTATAATCTTAGGAAGAAACAAATATGTAGACACCAATAGGATTGACATTTCAGAGCATTAGGCAATCTGGACATGGTTGATTTTAGTATTCCATGCTCACTTTGCATTTTGCTTTGGTGAAAGGTTAATACAATAGGTACTTGTCACTTCCTGTTTTTCTGTATGCTTAACAAAACACTCTTGAAATCTTGAGAACTGTTTGCTAATTTTGTTCCCAGAATGTGCTGTCCCCAACTGCCAAACTGCAGAATGTACTCCCTCACCTGGTTGCATGCAAACCACCCACTCGCCCTGACCCATCAAAAATTTCCTTCCATGCCCTCTCCAAGAAAAGTATATAAGCTCTCTTAAAGCTGTTCTCAGGGCTCTCTATTCCTTTCATGTGAGCTCTTAGCCCCAGCATGCTGGACCCCCAATAAACCGTTTGCTGTAGCTGAGTGAAAATGGTATACTCTTCTGGAATTAAAAGATGCTTTCTTTTGCTTGACTCTGCATAAAGATAGTCAGTTTCTGTTTGCTTTCGACTGGGTAGACCCAGAAACTGGAACGTCTGGTCAACTAACTTGGACTAAACACCCACAGGGGTTCAAAAATTCCCCCACTCTCTTTGATTCAGCCCTCCACAGAAATCTCAACAACTTCAGAACTACGCACCCCAAAGTCACTCTGCTTCAATATGTGGATGTCCTGCTACTGGCTGCCAACACCAAGTAAAACTGTGAGTCTGGGACCCAAGCACAATTATCTGAAATTGCTGAACTCGGGTATAGAGCTTTGGCCAAAAAGGCCCAAATTTGCCAGCAAGAAGTAATCTTCCTGGGGTATTCCATTAGGGGCGGTAAATGATGGCTCACTGAGCCCAGAAAACAAACTGTTGTGCAGATACCACTGCCATCTAACAGGGGACAACACAGAGAGTTTCTTGGGACTGCTGGCTTTTGCACGTTATGGATACGTGGGTTTGTGTTCTTTGCGGCTTCTTTATACCCTCTGTTAAATGAGGATGCCCAATTCCAATGGACCCTTTAGCACCAGCAAGCTTTTTATAACATTTAAAACACTGACACTGAACTCCTCAACTTCACTGAGCCCAGCCTGCAATTTCAGAAAGCCCTACACTACATTAAAAGTGTACATCAACTTACTCACCTTGGTTCAAAGAAACTGCAGGCATTCCTGAAGGATCAGGAACAGAGATTTCGACTAACTCACTCACAGTGAAAGGAAATAACTCACAAAAGCCTGTCGGTTCTGTCAATTGGTTAATGCTTACGCTTCCAAGCTTCCTGCAGGAAAGCACCTACGAGGAACCAGACCAGGACAATTCTGGAAAGTGGACTTCACTGAAATTAAGCCAGCAAGGTATGGACTTAAATATCTCTTAGTCTTTGTAAATACAATTTCAGGATGCATTGAATCCTTTCTCACAAAAAAAAAGAAAAAAAAAAAAAAAAAAAAAAACAACCGCTGAAACGGTAGTCAAGTACATCCTGAAAGATATTTTTCTAAGACACGGCCTGCCTAAGGTAATAGGGTCTGTTATTTGAACGGTGTTCATGGCCCAGGTGAGTCAGAGCTTAGCCAGGACCCTGGGGATTAATTGGAAGTTACATTGTGCATATGCACCCCAGAGCTCAGGACAGGAAAAAAAAAATAAATAGAACCATTAAAGAGACCTAAACGAAATTAAGCTTAGAGACCGGCATAAAAGATTAGAGTATGTTCCTGCCTTATGCACTGTTTCATGCAAGAAATACTTGCTTGACAGACTAAAAGCTCTTGAAAGAACTCAGCGATACCTGTGGAAACAGCTGGCCACTGCCTACCACCCTGGGGACGAGGGGACTCCACATGGATATCAAGTAAGAGACTTCGTCTACATAAGACAACATCAGGTGTCATCCCTGGAACCCGGCTGAAAAGGACCATACCAGGTGCTACTTATAACACCTACAGTGGTATATGTAGACGGAATCACTTGCTGGATCCATGCCTCTCATCTCAAGCCTGCGCCCTCTCCAGACTCTGGCTGGATACTGGAAAAGAGTGGTAACCCTTTCAAATGGTGTATTCACCAGGTGGATAAGGCTATAGATTCTCCCCTTGGCCACAAGTAGTCCTAATGCTCATCAGCCCGTACAGCAGCGATGGCTAATCACAAATCCTACTAGACAAGAAGTATGATCTATCTCGCATACAGCCCCCTTAGGGACCTGGTGGCCATCTCTCCACCCAGATATTTGTCAGCTGGTTATAGGTCGTTCCTATTGGGATATCCCTGAAGAAGAGGATCCCACTAAAATTCCGTTAAATGCCTTCTGTACCATAGATAATGGAAACAAACATTATGGATGTAGGGACACACGAGCCAGATGCAGGTTGGCTAGCCTAGATTACTATGTTTTCCCGGCGGACTATCAAAACCACAAACAGCCATGGCTGTGTGGGGCAAAAGCCGACTTCTTCTGTAAGTCATAGGGATGTGAGCATACAGGGGCTGCCTGGTGGAATCCAAACTCCTCATCAAATTCAGTACACAGCATTGACCATATTACCAATTAGACAATCAAAACTGATGGCCCCCAGATGGGTCTCTAGATCCTCAAATTCTGTGTGACCTTTTTAACTTCTGCAAGTGCTCAAAAGGGTGAAAGGAGATTCCCCTATGGGCAGGCCAATTCCCTCCTTCTCTCACATCCTGAACTATGCTTCTCCAATAGATTCTCACCCTCTGCCTTCTGCTCCAGAATCTCTGCTGTCACTCCCACCTCAGCAACCTGATTTCTCCCCTCCAATTTCTAGATCAAAACCCAAACCTCGGTTCTCAGACAATTGCCCCCTTGCTGAGGTAGCAGGTAGTGAGGCACCCCTCCACCAACTCACTCCTCTCTTCTTCTGTCAGTGCCCGCACCGGGTCCCACCAGGTCCTCTTACCAGCTATACCAAAGCTCAAACCAGATGAGCAGAGCCCTCAGAACCCTATCCAAGATGTAATAAAAATGGCTTTTAAAGTTGCTTTGTCATCACTGAAAACAGGTTACTAAGAATTTAAAGTCCCTCAGAGACTTTTTGGGATACTCACTCCCGTCATCCCCTCTGCTCTACCTGTTCTACTGCTCACGATTTTGTTGCTAGGAAAATCCCAAACCCCTTTCTCATTATTCTTTTACATCTCTCCTTTCTCATACACAGATCCATGTAGCTGCTCTCCCCCCCGCCTTCCCCATCTTTCCCCTCTGTAAAAGGCCCACAAAAAAGTCTTAACTGACCTTCTCCAAAATTCTTCACCAAGGCTGACTTTAGGACTTTCAGCAAAAGAGTCCCTATAAAAGAGTTCAATGTAGACAAACTTCCTCTTTTCGTGTTGCCTGTTCTACTTGGCAACTGGCTGGAAAAATCAGCACTCCTAAGCTAGACAGCCCCTTACTAATTTTTCACAAAATATGTGAACAAGGCCTCTGGCCTTGAGCTGGGGCTTCACAGGGATGGCTACATTTGTAAGATAAAGAAGTTACCAACTGGACCCCATGGTAACAGCTGGCAGGGAGAAAACAAAAAAGAGAAGAAAAAAGCTCTCCCTCTCCTAGGTGTCCTTAAAAAGTTAACTTGCCCAGAACAGAGGGAAAAAAAAAAGAAACAAAAACTGCTTTTTGTGGACTTCTGCAGACTGTGAACTTCTGAGCCCCTTCCATTACATATTGGGGACAAAATTCTAAAACTACCTAAACTTGGGGTTCAAGGGATTAATTGATTACAACAGAAGCAATGCCCTCTATATCCGGTTGCAACCAAATAGGACTGTTTCTCTGTTTTCGGTGCTATCTTAGGTGCCTTGCCCTGTCCATACCAACAAGAGTATTATTCTATATACTTAAACATTGTTTATGTTTTCATAAAATTGTCAACTGGTGCAATTAATTATGTAATGGTGCAGATGTTTCCCAGAGTGCTCTATCATGATGCAGGTTCATTAAGATCAAATAGTGGGGGGCATACAACCCGGTTCTGCCGGGAATCTGTATTCCTCACTTTATCCATCCTATTAGGAATAGAAGTTGCTGCAGGGCTGGGCACAGGAACCACTGCTGTAGTCCATGGAACACAACAAATGACCCAATTAGAAACAGCAGTAGAACAAAGCTTTAAGATATTAAACCTCCATCACAGCCTTACAGGAATCTTTAAAATCTCTCTCTGAAGTTGTTTTACAGAAAAGGCGAGGGTTGGACCTCCTCTTCATGAGAAAAGGGGGCCATTGTGCTGTATTGAGGGAAGAATGTTGTTTTTATTCCGATCATACTGGTTGTAAAATTATCTATGAGTAAATTGAGAAGACACCTTAAAGCGCATCAACGAGAGAGAGAGGCCCCAAAAGGGTGGTTACAGTCTTCGTTCACACAGTCCCCCTGGTAAACTACGCTTTTATCAGCTTTGGCCGGTCCATTAATAATCATCATATTATTGGTAACTCTAGACCCTGTTTGCTCCTCCGTGTAGTTTCATTTCTTCAAGCTCAAATTGGACAAGTTAAATTTTGGTAATCAGACAACAATATACCCCACTAGCAGACATAAAATGTGACACCCCTCAATCATCACTTTTATGATTAAACGTAACCAGAAGAACAAGTGGGGAATGAAAGATTAATAAAATAGGTATTTGTCACTTCCTGTTTTTCTGTATTCTTAACAAAACACTATTGAAATCTTGAGAAGTGTTTGGTAATCTTGTTCCCAGAATGTGCTGTCCCCAAATGCCAAACTGCAGAATGTAATCCCTCACTCAGTTGCACACAAACCGTCCATTCGCCCTGAACCACCAATAATCTTCCTTCCCTTCCCTCTCCAAGTTAAGTATGTAAGCTCTGCTTAAGATGTTCTAAGGGCTCTAGGCTCTATTCAAATTAGGTCTGAGCCCCAGCATTCTGGACCCCGAATAAACCCTTTGCTGTTGCATGAGACAGTCTCTTGGTTGTCTCTTCCTCCAATGCTAGAATGACTTTTACATTGGTACAATCATAAGTATGACCTTTGCTTTTTGTGTCCAAAATATTACTTTGATAAAATGAATATATAGATCAGGAGACATGAGTATTTCTTCCACCATTTCTTGCAGCAATATTTTGAAGACATAAAATTCGTATTGGGTGTACAAATAGGTGTACTCTGTGTCTATGAATATAGAGATAATTCATGAGTAGACCATACTGTGAATAAATAATATAACTAGTTCCAACTTTAAATAATGGATCGAATTGATATCTGAAAAAATACAGGAAATCTTATATTGATATACATACATTCATTCCAACGAGTTATACATCTAATAGTAATATTAGGGTTATGGTTTATCATGAAGAGTGTGTGAGTTTTGCTTCAAAAGTGATTATGGAAATCAAAAATAATGTGTTTGGGAAGAAGTGTCATGAAAAGACCAGTCAAGAAACATGGAGGAATACATGTGTTCTGAAGCAGGAAGTGATTGAAAGCGAAACAAATGCGTACAAATTTACTAACTTCTGGATGAAATATATATATTATGATTTGCATAAATTGAAGAAATAGTAATGAACCAGTGTTGAATAAAAACTAACATCAAAATATACATCATGTCCCATAGGAATCTACTTGCATTAATGTTAAACTGGATCAGTTACTGGAGAAATATTAGGATTTGTATGCAACAGTCACTGAAGTTAGTTTTCAGAACTAGGAAAAAAAATATGTATTTCAGGTGAATGAATACTTCTGAGAATAATCTTGTGAAAAGTTTACTATAAATCCACATACATGAACATGAATAAATGTAGGGAGTGAATAATAAGATGCATATATTTCATATTTTAAAAAATCTGGAGAGTATATATATATATATATATATATATATATATATATATATATATATATACAAAACACAAACAAAGACATTAAAAAGTAGCAATATATATGCCAATAAAAATTCATCGTGAAATATATATCATCTACAGATCCAAAAATATTAATTTTACTGAACATGGATTTATGTATAATGTTGTTCAACTAGGAAGCTCACTCACAGTTCGAATTTTCAGTTCCAAAAGCGTTTAGGAGGAGTGATCTCTTCTCACCCTTTGTATCTGCCAAGTTAGCCACCTCACAGGAATGTACGTGTGATACCAGGTAAGATTCTATATGTGCATATGAAAATACATGTGCTGAATAGCCTACAGAGAAAGGGAAACAGAAATTCACATATTTGTTAACTTTCCAAACACATGGAGAACTATTTCAACAAAAAATTGACAAGATTTATAACTCCTAACCTATATCATGCAAAAGGCAAGACCAAATATACACCGTGCCTCCTGTGAACTGCTTGTATTTCTATTCTATTTGGGTTATTTTTCTCCATCATATTAGGATTTGTAGTCAGAGTCTAGTATGGTATGGGTTAATATCAGGGGTTCAGTATTTCGAATGGAAAATTTGAAAATGAATCCAATGTGTATGTAAATATGTGCTACACAAATATCTTCCCACTCTCATCCAGAACAATGCCTTGAGAATACCTTTGCCCTAAGTAAGACACAATTAGAAGAGAAGAGTTAGAAAATCTGTGAATACATATCTGGAATGGAATATGCTCAGGAGTTCAAAACCTTGGAAGTGGTAGAGGAGTTTCCAAAAGTAAAGGACAGGGTAAACACTCCACAAACATGGAGGTCTACTGGCCTAGAGAATTCTTGAGAATCTGCCTGTGAGGTTGGGCACTTGAAACATATGTTGTTGTCAGGAGCTTTAGCTTCCTTTCTAGTGAGACCATCAAAGCTCTGACTGAATCTATGAGACCTGGAGGACATGGTTTCTTCTTTTTCAATGAACATGAGTCAGCAGTGCTGAATTCTCTCTTTTTAGGTAAACTGTGGCCACTGGGGGCTAAATGTCTACCATGTGGACTGTGAAACAATATGGTCATCCTCCATTTTCATGGTGTTTCTTGCTGTTGCACTGGGAGTTTTGTATTTGCTTCATGATATGCAAGGTTTTCAACTGGGACACAGTGCGGGAGGGAGTTCTGTAACGTGTGGTGGGTCAGGGTCTGCAGGAGAATAAAAGAACAAGACTTCTATCCCACATAGCTTGCCTCCTTGACTATAGCAACCTGATTCTGAACAATGTCCTGAAACTTCTCCATATATCAAGATGCCTTTACATATAAGGGTCTGCTGGCTTCACCATGTCAGTCACAAGCCATTTGGAAGCCAATGGCAGATCCACATGGCCACCCCACAGATGTTTTATCACACACCTGCCCACCATTGCTCTAGGCCCACTACTCAGCAGGATGCAACTTTCTGGCATCTCTGTTAAAAACCATTTTTATGAAAACCAGTCAATCAAGGCACTGTCTGGTATATTCATTGTTGGGAAAAGTATACACGGCAGCCATAACCCAGAGAAAATTCCCAACATGGCGCCTAAGGACTTTTTCTTCCTACCTTCTTCTTTCCTGCAGTGGCGTGAAAAGTTCCCGCCCGTGTGAACTCTCCCGCCTCCTCCAATTTCAAATCTCGCTGGCGGAGAACCTTAGCCCCAATGAGAACAAATTCCTGGGCTCCGGAGGTGATATCTGAAAGAACTTGCCAATAAATGGGTTGCCTGCCATTTATCTAAGCCCTTCCATCTCCCCCTTAGTTATATATAAGCACACAGCTTTTTGCAATAAAACTGGAATTTTCTGGCGAAGTGTCTTTGCATGGGAAGTTCTTTCATTGTGGTGCCCCGTGAGAGGATATGGGTGAGCTCTTTCCAACAAGAGCCCCGTCCCCCACTCCGCCTAGACACTCTGCCCTAGTCCGCTCTTTTCAGACGCCAGCTTTCTGCACTCACCACTGATCTGATGTAAGTAATCCTCCCCTGACCCCGGCTCGCCAACTCCCTTCAGGCTGCCACTGGTTTTGTGACAGTGATCGTCAGGCACACTCCAGATGCCTGGTAGGGGAGAGGGAATTCCTCCCACTAAGACCTTTACTAGTTGCAGTGGACCCTCTGGTGTTTCGTTTCTTTTTGGGGCATGAGGCTTCTGAGTTTACACGAGAGGCTTTATGGATTTTCCTGCTCCACTGCCGCTGCTGCTGCCGGCTAGAGTTGCTGTATCCTGTGGGGTTGCTGTGTCTGGCTGAAGCTGCCTCTCTGCTCTGCGAAAACTGAACTCCCGGCCTGGAATTGCATTCTGTCAGAGCCAGAGTTTTGTTTTCATTACTGACTTCTTCTGCTGCAGTTTAAAACTTTCCTGACGTCAGGTTGCCCTTGGCTCCAATTCCTTTTGGTTTCACAGATCGCACTTCACTGGTGATGACCAGGTAGTGCCCTCTGTATTTCCTCGTGATGGCTTGTCATTTTGGGGACGCCCACCTGACCCCCGTTTGCCCTGAGCTTCCTGGAAGCCGTTACAGCCGGGGTTTTCTCTTTGTCTTTCTTGCTTACTCGTTTTCTCTTTGTCTTTCTTGCTTACTCCTATTCTCTCTCTCTCTCTCTCTCTCTCTCTCTCTCTCTCTCTCTCTCTCTCTCTCTCCCATCTCTCCCTGTGACTATGGGCACCTCTTAGTCTGCACCTGAAGACTCACCTCTCAAATGTTTAATAAAAAATCTGGCCACACTCTCCCTCACACCAGACATCAAGCCCAAACTTTTAATCAAAATCTGTACCCATGATTGGCCTACATATCCACTGGATAATGGCAATCATTGGCCACCAGAAGGCTCCTTAGATCCAAACCTCTTCCGGGACCTTTTTAACTACTGCCAGCATCTGAAAAAGTGGAGGGAGATTCCCTGCATTTAAGATTTTAGCCTTCACACACAGCACCCTGCTCTCTGCTCCTTTTGCCCTCCCTCTCAGGTCCTCTTTGCTTGAAAACCCCTCTCTTCTTCTACTTCTATTCCTGACTTCACAGATTCTCCCTCATTCGACCAAGCAGATGAACCCCCACCTTATCCCCCAGCCCCATCTGCCCCTTCTCTCCCGCTATACCTTCCTCTTCCTCTACCTAATTCCATGGATTCTCCGCCTTCCGTTTCATCCCTCTTTCCTCCGCCCTCTTCTGCCTGCTCCACCTCCTCCTCCTCCACAGAGACACTCCCTTCCTCTCCCTCTCCTTCCTGTTCACCGCCTTCCTCTTTCAGTCCTCCTGTTACCAGGTCTAAGGGACTCCTTCCCACCCCCAAGACAATTGCACCCCTTCGTGAGGTAGCTGGTCCCGAGGGTGTCATCAGAGTCCACATTCCATTTTCCATGTCGGACATTACTCAGCTAGAGAGGAAGTTAGGCTCTTTCACCACTGACCCCACCACTTACATTCGGGAGTTTCAATGGGTCCTGCAAGTATGTAGCCTCACTCATCATGACATCTACATGCTCTTGGCCAATACACTTCTCCCCAAGGAAAGGCAATGAGTCTGGGAGCTAGCCCAAGCCCATGCTGATGAAAATCATAGGACCAATCCTACCCACCCCACAGGCCCTCATGCTGTCCCAGAGCAGGATCGCCTATGGGATTACAAGACCCATGAAGGCTTACAGTTTCCTGACCTTTTTACATCCTGTCTCTTGGCGGGGCTGAAAAAGGCCACCCGCAAGGCTGTTAACTTTCAAAAGGTGCAGGAGGTCATTCAAAGGAAGGAGGAAACACCTTCAGATTTCCAGGATAGACTAACCAAGGCCCTTCAACAGTACACAAAACTCGACCCAGAAACCCCAGATGGCCGTCATGTCTTAATGACATACTCTCACTATTAAAAGTCACCATTCACATATCACCCCACATTATTCTACCTCTCATTTCCTCATGATGTTCCTAGGGGCAAATACACCTCCTTCATGCAGTCTCCCACGACTATCTAAACCAGTTAACCCTGAGGTTTGGGACACAACTACACCCTCTATGGCTAAATGAAGTCCTATTCATATTGTCTTACACGACCCTTCAAGATATATTAGTCAACCACAATATCTACTCACAACCACAGCCTTCTTCGGATTAGAACCCATCATCCAGGATTTATTATGAAAGGGGTATCTTAGGCCTACAAAATCTCCTTTCAACACCCCCCATTCTGGCAGTTAAGAAACCTAACGGGTCCTACAGGCTGGTTCAAGACCTTCACCTTGTCAACTCCTCTGTGGTCCCCATCCACCCGCTAGTGCCCAACCCTTACCCCTGCCTCTCTCAGATCCATGCCACTACTACCCACTTCTTGATCCTAGATTTCAAAGATGCATTCTTTTCTATTCCCTTGTCATCAGAATCTCAGGATATCTTTGCTTTTACGTGGACTGACCCTCACACCCGCCATTCTCGTCAGCTTACCTGGACTGTCCTCCAACAGGGATTCAGGGATAGGCCCCATCTCTTTGGGCAAGTTCTTGCCCAGGACCTCACATCCTTTCACCCGACCTGTCCTGACTCTACTCTCCTTCAATATGTCGATGACCTTCTTCTATGTAGTCCCTCTTGGGAACACTCTCAATCCCACACTGCCCAGCTTCTTAATTTCCTAGCATACAAGGGATATAGGGTGTCTCCCCACAAGGCCCATGTTTTCCAGTTTTTTCTCATCTATCTTGTTTTTTGCCTTACACTTAGGAAAAAGGAAATAACACTGGATAGGAGGCAACTCCTTTCTGATCTTCCAGTGCCCCATACGAAAGCCGAAATACTATCATTCCTAGGACTAGCATTTATTTTAGGGCCTGGATCCCAAATTATTCTCTTCTAGCCAAAAACCTGTATGACCTAGCAAAGGGACCCCCTAGTGAATCTCTTGCCTCCTCCCCTAACTACCACTTCTGCAGGCTTCAGCAACTCCTCTTAAAGGCACCTGCCTTGCACCTTCCTGATATTTCAAGACCATTTCATCTATATGTCCATGAAAAAGGAAAGCAAGCATTTGGGGTCTTAGGTCAAAACTATGGGCCTACATATGCACCTCTGGCATATATGTCCAATAAAGTAGACCATACAATCTGTGGGTAGGCCCCTTGCTTAAAAGCTCTGGCTGCTGAACAAATTTTACACAAAGAAGCCTCTAAGCTGACTTTTGAGGCCCCTTGAACTATTCACTCCCCACATCACTTGAAGGATCTTTTAGCTTATAAGGGCCTTCAAACCCTTCCTCCATCCAGAGTTCTGTCGCTCCTCACTTCATTTCTGGAAAACCCTAATATTACTTTCCTCCCCTGCTCTGCACTGAACCCTGCCTCACTGCTCCCAATGACTCCCACGTCTAACACAACAATTCATAATTGCTTGGAAACGTTAGATGATTTCCTTCCCTGTCATTCTTCAATTTCTGAGGGACCACTCACCAAGCCTGACCTTATCTGGTTCACTGACGGCAGTTTCTTTAGGCAGAATGGCACTTATTACTCTGGATACACTGTAGTTTCAGCCACTGAGATTATAGAGGCCAAAGCTCTACCTTCAGGAACTACCAACCAGCAGACTGAACTCATAGCAGCCACTCGTGCCTGCCTTCTAGCACAAGGCAAATCCCTCACCCTTTATACTGACTCAAAATATGTCTTCCATATCTTATTTTCCCATGCTGCAATATGAAAGGAGCGAGGACTACTTACCACCAAAGGTAATGTGATCACTAATACGGCTCTTATAAGCAATCTGATAGAGGCCTCCCACTTTCCCACCCAGTTGGGAGTTGTCCATTGTAGGTCCCATCAGAAGGACGGCTCTCTTATCACTGAGAGCAATGCCAAAGCTGACCAGGTGGCACGAATGGCTGCCACCACTTCCAGTTATTGCCCCCATTGGGGGACATATAATGGCCACTTTAGACATCTCATCTGAAGCCACTACTTCTTCCAGTAAGAACAAGGATCTTTTCAAGTTCCTTTATACTCTATTCCATTCCGATTCTCAGTCTTTGACCCTCTTTTTACAGAGCTTCTTCTCCCTCACCCCCTCTGACAAAGCCATGCTACAGAATATAGCCTCTAATTGTCAGATCTGTCAGCGGACCAACCCTCATACTTTTT
Source organism: Callospermophilus lateralis (assembly GCF_048772815.1). Classification (NCBI taxonomy): domain Eukaryota; kingdom Metazoa; phylum Chordata; class Mammalia; order Rodentia; family Sciuridae; genus Callospermophilus; species Callospermophilus lateralis. Next base: position 17,080 of record NW_027512411.1, read on the forward strand.
TAAGGCCCAAACCTTTCCCTTCCCACCAAGCCCGGGGACACATTCCCACTGCTGACTGGCAGGTACACTTCACCAACATGCCCAAAGTATGGCACACTAAATACCTCCTTGTCTTTGTGGACACTTTCTCTGGTTGGGTTCAGGCATTTCCCATTTCCAATAAAAGGCTTCCACTGTAGCTTCAATCTTTCTGACAGTCATCATCCCCAGGTTTGGAATGCCCACTTTCCTACAATCTGACAATGGCCCTGAGTTTATTTCTAGGATCACACAAAAGGTCTCTCAAGCCCTCTCCTTCAAGTGACATTTTCACTGTCCATATCACCTTCAGGCTTCAGGGAAAGTGGAAAGGGTAAATCATACTCTAAAGGAAGTCCTTACCAAATTGACAATGGAATTAAACTTAGACTGGGTCAAACTCCTTCCCTTGGATTTGTTTCGAATCAGAGCTCTACCTAAGAAACCATCTTTACTGTCTCCCTTTGAGATAAGGTATTCAAGACCTCTTATCCCCCCTGGGTTGGTCATTTCACAAGGACCTCTCACCCGAGATTTGTCTTTGCCTCTCTTGTTTTATCTTCGCTCGGAACTCTGGAAATATCAGGACTGGCTTCTTCTGGACCCAGTCCCTGCTCCAAACACTCCTCCCTTAACAGCTGGGAGTCTAGTCTATTATAATACCCCAGAGGAGAACGGGCCTCTTGCCCCAAAATGGGAAGGCCCCTATCCTGTCATTCTCTGTACCTCCAACTCCACCTAACTCTTCTTATCAGACAACTGTCTCACCCCTTGGATTCACATATCTAGGTTGAAGCCATATCACCAAGAGGCCCACCTGATGACGACAGGACCACCCCAGAGGAACTCCAAGAATCACCTCCTGAACCTCCCCTTTACTCCTGCTCTCCACTCCCATCTCACCCATTTAAGTTGCGGCTAACACGGTGTTCCCCGCAGAACAATTCCTCTTAAAGAAGGCACAATGAGCTCTCCCAACACCCTAGTCTTCTCTAACTGGTTGTTTTTTTGTGCTCTGCTTATTTTCTGTGCTCTGTCAGGACTGGTATCTACCCTCCTCTGCTACAATGTATTTTTTCACTCTTTGGGAATGATACTCAGAACATGGCATGCAGAATGTCCACGCAGTGGATGCAACTGCTTGCTTCATCCACAACTGCACATCTATTTCCCTAAAATTGTCACCTTCAAGGACCTTCGTCCCTGGTAGCTGGAACTGGCCTTTCATTTGCTTCCTTTTTCATCAAACCAAAGACTATTGTCATTAGTGGCCTGAGATATATAATGGGTGCCCCTATAAGTCATGCAGGTTCCATCATGAACGTGGTAGCTATTCTTACCACTCACTTGGTTACCATGAAGGGTGGACTTCTAGTTACCTAAAGTGGCATAGAGGCTCTTCATCCAATAACAATGGATGGTATACTTTAGATATACCTGACCCCAAGGCCAAACATTGGGACTATGTTGAGTTTGCTGTCTATGCTCGGACAACCTCAGCCAGACCCACAATGTGGATGACTGTTGGCCGCACCCTGATTACGCCACCTAAGGCAACCATCCAGGTAGTCGAACACATTAAGGAGTCAGAATCAAAACTTCGAGATCTTATCCATAGCTCATTTAAAGTGGATTCAGAGCCTTCAACCCCCTCAGGTCCCCCTCCCACATGGCTCAATTTGCTACACCAAACTCTTTGATTATTAAACTCCACCCCTCTTTCTGTGCCTACTTCTCAGTTCTTTCTCTGTGCTTCACTTAGTCGTACACTTCTAGCAGCGGTCCCATTAGCGGCAGGAAATATTTCAGCAAAAACCTACAATTTCTCTAAGAAAGGAAAACCCCTACATGTGACACGTATCCCACTATGGGAAAGTTGTTCCACCAATACTTTATTTCCTTTCATCTGTTTCCACCTGACAATAATGAATTCTTTACCCATTTGTTCCTTGAGCTTTAGCACCCCATCGAGCCCTGATTTATGAAACCTGGACATTTTCTCTGGTGTAACGGGTCTATAAGTACCTCAACGATCAATGTCTCTGGCATCTGTTTCTTGGTTACGGTAGTTCCTCAGCTGTCTTTGTATACTCCCATCGAATTCCGACAGGTGGCCCTACCTTCCTGCACCCTTAGGGCAGTCTTTCTGCCGGTTCTGGTAGGCCTCACATTAACAACCTCAGCGGCGAGTCTCAAACTCTCTGGTGAAGCTATAGGTCATGCTCTATGGGCATTCAATGACCTGCAACAAAAACTGCAGGAAGCACTTGATAACACTGCTCATTTTCTGGGCTCCTTGCAGTGACGGTTACTTCATTGGCACAAGTGGCTTTACAGAACCGAAGGGCAATTGATCTTCTCATTGCAGAAAAAGGGGGAACATGCCTGTTCCTCAGAGAGGAATGTTGTCATTATGTTAATTAATCTGGCCTAATAGAAAAAAATGTTGTTAAATTGCAGGAATTATCAACCCAATTGCTTCCAATCCTTTCTTGCCATGTACTTACTACCAATCTTGGGGCCCCTTATTGGGATGCTCCTTTTTTGTGCTCTCTTGCCCTGCATAATGAAGTGCCTTCAAACCCAACTGAAAAAAAATTTCTAATCAAACATTCAACCAGCTTTTGCTTAGGCACTAGCAGCCTCTGATGACTGATGAACCCCCAACATCTCCAAGAGAACAGTTCACTCAGTGCTGAAGCTCACTACCAGGCACGATGGAATGCAACGGACATCAGACGGCGAGAGACAACGAGCTCGGAGAACCTTTTAATCTGCCATCCTGGATTAATGAGTCTTTATGTCCTTCTAAGTTTCCTCATGGCCCTTGGCCTCTTCTCTGTCAGTCCCCCAACATGGTACTTCTGCCAAAAATTGACCTTTGTTTTAATTTTTATCTTAATTCTGTTTTTATTCGCTCTGATCTTCTTCAGGTGCTGGTGATGCCATGTCCAGGCAACGCTTCCAGTATTTCCCAGAGTCTCTGAAACAGGACCAGTGACTGATACCAACAAACTCCTCCATCCAGGACTGGTTCAATGCCATCGACAACTTGAGGCTTCAGGGAACTTTCATAGACTTCACCCCTATGGAAGTAGCTGTCTGTAGCCACTGGGTTTTCTTTCTGGCTGCCATGATATCCCCAGACCTGCCCCCCCAGAATTCCTCCACTTCCCATTCTAGGCCCCACAGCGCCCCAAAACAGCAAGAAGCAGCCGGATCTGACCAACGACGCCACACTTCCTAAGAAAACAAAAAGGGAGGAATGTTGGGAAAAGTATAAACGGCAGCCATTCCCCAGAGTAAAAACCCCAACATGGTGCCTAAGGACTTTTTCTTCCTACCTTCCTCTTTTCTGCAGTGATGCAAAAAGATCCCGCCCGTGTGAACTCTCCCGTCGGCGCCAATTTCAAATCTCTCTGGCGGGGAACCTTAGCCCCAATGAGAACTAATTCGTTGGCTCCGGAGCTGATATCTGAAAGAACTTGCCAATAAATTGGTGCCCTGCCATTTATCTAAGCCCTACCATCACCCCTTTAGTTCTATGTAAGAACACAGCTTTTTGCAATAAAATTGGAATTCTCCTAGCGAAGTGTCTTTGTGTGGGGAATTCTTTCACTCATGATCAGCAACAGGATATCCAAAGGTTCTCCAGTGCCACCTGGTCTGGGAATTTCAGAAATTTGATGGTATTTATTTAGCCATTTTTGAAGGATGAAGTTGGAGTTACTGTGGATTTCAATTCATGCAGGAAACATTATATGGTGAGGAAGCTCATTTCAATGAAATCTCTGGAGAACACTCACAGGCAAGCTTCCCAAAGAGTGGCCAAAAGTTCACATGAAGCCAGGATCACTGAGGTCTACAATGTGAGGTCCATGTGTGTTTAGACTCTCAACTTTGGCTGCCAAGTCTTTAAGAATAAAATCATGTGATATCCTGGCTGAGATTCCCAGTGCCCTGTGGAAAGCCTCCCTGGACCTCTATCTCAGTTTCCAAGGGCGATTCTGATGCGTGGCCTTCTAAAATCCCAACACATTTCATGGCAGTACTTCTCTGAGGTCAGTTCCAGAACTCAGTCTCTAAGAGGAATCACACCAGAGTTAAAGCCCAGGTAGGCCCAGTCATCTCTTCCAACCGCCACAAAAATGACCACAATGAAAACCAAAACACACCCACAGGGCCCTCATATTCTTACATATAGACACTCATCATAACTTCTGGCTGGAGTTTTCCATGAGGGGTGCAGCCCAAGACGGTGTGAAAAATAAGCTCCCTTGCCGCTCATTTGCCTAAAGTCCGGGTGGCCTGGAAACCATTCTTGTGAACCTGGAGTGATCAAATAGGCCTGCTGTTAATACTGCTCTGCATCTCCAATTTGAGGCCTACTGAATGTCAGGTATAGATTCTTTATATGATTGGGAGTCATGAGACAAGCCAAAAACCTCTGGGCTAGCCTCCGCAGGGCTTTGAAGAACTCATTTTACCCAAAGGATGCCTATTCTCACTTGATGGGCCTCAGGAACCTTAGAAATGAAGTCAAGAGACTTCATTCACAATAACAGCTCTTTTGGCAATTTTGGTTTTGGATGTACACATGGGATCTGTCTTTGGATTAATCAGGTGCTGAGAATCTAAGCCACAGCCTCACACAGGGCCAAGAGGCTGATTCAGACACATCCTTTTCCAAAGCAATTAAGCAAAGAGCCACAGGTGATGCCCATTTATTTCCATTTGAAAACTGTTTTCTTCAGGGTTCGCAAAGGGGTGGCCTGAGGCAAAGACCTTCCTGACATTCAGGGCAACAGCACAATAGGTAAGAAAAAGTCCAAAGCAGGGTTTCTCCACTGAGACTTTCCTGGTCACACTGATATCTGAGTTTTCTGAGATGCTCGCCATTCCCTCCAGCTATCCAGTACATGGACATGTCACAGAGCTTGGAGGTGGTACATATTTTGGACAAAAACCATGAGTCTATTCTGGAGAGTGGCGAGAATTCAGGAAGAAAACAGGAACTTAGGAAGTTAGCAGGTGTTACCCATTTTTAAGGCAAGCGGCAGTCCATTCATAAATTGGGCAGGATGAATGCTGGGAAGCTTTATACTATACAGGACACATCAATTGTTGCATTCTCTTTTCTAATGTCTACAACCACGGACACAGTAGCATACACAGACATAGAAACACTCGCCTTGTCAAACGTCTTACTAGAAGCAGTCCACTGCAAATCAAAGAAAAAAACGCCTTTCCTACCTATTCTCAGATCATGAGACAAAACCACAAAATCACACCCACACCCACGAAGGCACATCCTTCCCCCATTAAACTCTGTGACTATCCAGAGTTTCCTCTGACTGGTGGGCCACAGTATGTTCCCCCGAAATGGCCTGTCTTGTCTCAGATCTGCTCTTCTTTCCCAACTCTGTGAAGTTTTCAGGAGCCAGTGGCCAACCACTACCTGCTTTCTCAGGAAAGGCCCCTATTCAGAGCTCTCCTGGTATTTGGCCATCCTCATATCTTAAGGTACCAAGAAAGACTAACACTCTCCTTTGTAAATCCAAACAAGTTAAACCCCTGGGCCTGAGACTTGAGTGGCTCCGGGTGCCTGGCATCCTGGATCCCAAGTTCAGAGAGTTCCATCACCAAGGAAGTGAGGTAGGTCAATGCTTCAGGAACTGAATGAGGTCACTTCCTTGGCAACCACTTTGTCCTAACAGTTGCTTTCAAGTGTCCCATTATATGGAGGCTGCCCCTACTTCCTATGACATTTTCACAAGTTAGAATGGTATATAAACCATGGGCACCCGGGAACAGCTCTCCACCTAGGACTGGTTTGGACCATCTTCTCTACATTAAGAAGAGAGAGGTGGATGCATACACATCCCTTCATGCTGACCAGGTTGTTTGCCATAGAAGATGACTTTTCTCTCTCAAGTTTTCATAGCTGCCCACATCTTCTCAAGGCATCCTTTCTGCATGGACCTTTGACGTTCTCAACAGGTGGAAGATCGCCTACATTCATGTATTGTAAGACCAACTCTGTCGCTGCTCTTCTGTAAAGTTAGATTGACGGAACAGTGTATGGTTAGGGTTAATAACATGTTCAATTTGGGTTAGGAATCTTTCTGCACGATGAATAATGGTATTGGGAAACTATAATATTTACAGGAATATATAGGTGAAATATAAGTATAAAAACAGAAATCCAGGGAAGATATGAAGCCCAGAAGGGCTTTGCACCCTTAATTGGTATGCTTAGCTTTGAATTATGTTCTGCACAAATGTCTCAGAAAAATCGATGAACAATGGCATAGGACCTTGTACCTTTGATGATTGAATGTCAAAGAGAACATCCACTCAAAATGGGATAGTAGGTAGAATTAGGAAGATGGTTGGTAGGTTTAGAAAAAAGAGTGAGTATAGGATTTAGACCAAAACTTCTTAAGCAATAGGGTTTCGGTTAGAGAGTGAATGTAAATTTCAGCACACATGAAGTGTAAGTCACAATGATGAACCGGGGAAATATGTAGGATAGCAGATATAAATAGAGACATTACTAAATCAGGTAAAGTGTAAAATGAGTGATAGGATTAGACATTTTCAACAGGCATGAGGTTGAATATATAATCTTAGGAAGAAACAAATATGTAGTCACCAATAGGATTGATATTTGAGAGCATTAGGCAACCTGGACATGGAAGTTTATGTAATCCATGCTCACTTTCCATTTAGGCTTTGGTACAATCTTAAGGGTGACTTTTTTTTTGTCTAGAATATTACTGTGATAAAATGTATATGTAGATCTGGTGACATGAGTATTTCTTCCACCATTTCTTTTAGGAATATTTTGAAGATGTATAAATTAGTTTCTAAGGTAAAATAGGTGTACCCCTTGTCTATGAATAGAGAGATAATGCATTAATAGACCATACAGTTAATAAATAATATAACTGCTTCCACTTTAAATATTGGATTGAATTGATAACTGAAAATATATAAGAAATCATATTTTGATATAGAATCATTCATAACAACTAGTTATACGTCTAATTGTAATATTAGGGTTATGGCTTTTCATGAAGAATGTGTGAGTTTTGCTTCAAAATGATTATAAAAATCAAAAATAATGTGTTTGGAAAGAAGTCTCATGAAAAGACCAGTCAAGAAACATGGAGGAATACATGTTTTCTGAAGCAGGAAGTGATTGAAAGTGAAATGAATGCTTATAAATTTGTGAGCTTGTGAATGAAATATATATACTGTAATGTGCATAAACTTAAGAAATAGTAATGTACCAGTGTTGAATTAAAACGAACTCCAAAACACATATCATGTCCCATAAGAATCTACTTGCATTGATGTTAAACTGGGTCAGTTACTGTAGAAATATTAGGAGTTATATGCACCATTCACTGAAGTTAGTTTTCAGTACTAGGAAACAAATATGTATTTCAGGTGAATGAATATTTCTGAGTATAATCTTGTTAAAAGTTGATTATAAATCCACATACATGAACAGAAGTTATTCACTCCAAACCCAACAAACCGCCATTCCTACCTATTCTCAGAACATGAGACAAAATCCGCAAACTCACACACACACACCTTCAAAGTCACCTACTTCCTGCAACTAGGTCTATGACAATCTGGAGTGTCCTCTGACTTGTGGGCCACACTATGTTCCCCTGAAATGACATGTTCTGTCTCAGAACTGATCTCCTTGTCCAACTCTGTGAAGTTGTCAAGAGTCAGCGGTGAGCCACTACCTGCTTTCTCAGGAAAGACCCCTCTTCAGAGCTTTTCTCACATTTGGCCATCCTCACATCAGTAGGTACCAAGAAAGAGTGAATCTGTCCATGCTAAATCCAAACAAGTGAGACCACTGGGACTGGGACTGGGGCTGGGACTGGCTCTGGGTGCCTGGCTTCCTGGATCCCATGTTCAGAGAGTTCCATCAACAAGGAAGTGTGGTGAGGTCACTTTCTTCAGAAACTGAATGAGGCCACTACCTTGGCAACCACTTTGTCCTAATAGTTGCTTCCAATGGTCCCATGAGATGGAGGGTGCCCCTACTTCCTGTGACACTTTCACAAGTTAGAATGCAATATCAACCATAGGCACCCGGGAACAGCTTTCTACACAGGCCTGGTTTTGTCCATCTTCTCTACATTAAGAAAAGAGGGGCTTATTCAGACACTACCCTTTATCCTGACCAGGTTTTTGCCATGAATGATGACTTTTGCTCACTCAGGTCCTTCATATCTGCCTACATCTTCTTCAGGGATCATTTATTCATGGACCTTTGAGGTTCTCAGCTGGAGGAAGACCACCTACATTCCTGTATTTTAAGACCAACTCTGTCCCTGCTCTTCTGTAAAGTTAGATTGAGGGAACTGTGTATGGTTAGGGTTAATAACATTTTTGATTTGGGTAAAGAGTCATTCTGCTGGATGAATTATAATATTGGTAACCTTTAAGATTTATAAAAATATAGAGGTGAAATATATGTATGAAAACAGAATTCTAAGTAAGATTTGAAGCCCAGAAGGGCATTGGGCCCTTGATTGGGATACTTTACTTTGAATTACATTCTACTAAGATATCTCAGATAAATCGATATACAATGGCATAGGACCTTGTACCTTGGACGATTGAATGTTGAAGAAAACATCTAGTCAAAAAGGGATAGTAGGTAGGAATAGGAAGATATTTGGAAGTTTTAGGAAGAAGAGTGTGTATAGGATTTGGAATAAAAGTTCTTTAACAATAGGGTTTTGTTTAGAGAGTGAATGTCAATGTCAGCACATGTGAAGTGTCAGTAACAATGGTGAACTTGGAAAAATATGTAGGAAAGCAGATATCATTAGAAAGATTAGGAAATCAGGTAAGGTATAAAGTCAATCATAGGACTAGACATTTTCAACAGGGTTGAGTTTGAATATATAATCTTAGGAAGCAACAAATATGTAGTCACCAATATGATTGACATTTGAGAGCATTAGGGAACCTGGACATGGATGTTTTTAGTAATCCATGTTCACTTTCCATTTAGGCTTTGATACCATCATATTGTGTCTTTTGCATTTTTTGTCCAGAATATTTCTGTGATAAAATGTATATGTAGATCATATATTTCATATTTTGAATAGTTTGGAGAGTGTATATATATATATATATATATATATATATATATATATATATATATATATATATATATATATATATAACCACTGAGACATTAACAATTAGCAATATATATTCCAATCGAAATTCATCATGAAATATATATGATCCACTGATGAAAAAATATTTATTTTACTGAACATGGATTTATGTATAATCTTGATCTCTTAGGGTGAATTTTCACTTCCAACAGTGTTTCTGCTGAGTGATCTCTTCTCACAACTTGTATTTGCCAAGTCAGCCACCTCACAAATATGTACGTGTTATACCAGGTAGGATTCTATATGTGCATATAAAAATACATGTGCCGAAGAGGGTACAGAGAAAGGGAGACAGAAATTCACATATTTGTTAACTTTAAAACACATGGAGAACTATTTCAAATAAAAATTTACTAGATTTTTTACAGCTGCCTTTTATCCTGCAAAAGGCAAGTCCAACTATACTCCATGCCTCTTCTGAAATTTTTTATTTCTATTCTGTTTTGGTGTTTTCCTTATCATATTAGGATTAGTAGTCAGAGTCTAGTAGCGTATGGATTAGTGTCAGGGATGCAGTATTTCGAATGGAAAATAGGAAAATGAATCCAATGTGTATGCAAATATGTGCTACAAAACAATCTTCCCACTCTCATCCAGAATAATGCCTTGACATTACTTTTGCCCCAAATAACACACAAATAGAGGAGAAGAGTAAAAAAATCTGTTAATATATATATGGAATGGAAAATGCTCAGGGTTTCACAACATTGGATGTGGTAGAATAGTTTCCAAAAGTAAGGGACTGGGTAAACATTCCACAAACATGGAGCTCTTTCGGCCTAAAGACTTCTTGAGGAACTGCCTCTGAGGTTTGACACTTGAAATATATATTGTTGTCAGGAGCTTTAGATTCTTTTCTAATGAGACCATCAAAGCTGCGTCTGCATCTATGTGACCTGGAGGACATGGTTTCTTGTTTTCCAATGAATATGAGGCAGCAGTGCTGAATTCGCTCTTTGTTGGTAAAATTTGGCCACTGTGGGCTAAGTGTCTCACCGTGTGGACAGTGAAGCCATTTTTTCGTCCTCCACTTTTCGTGGTTTTTCTTCCTGCTGCATTGGGAATTTCATATTTGCTCCACAAAATACAAGGAGTTCAACTGGGACACAGTGCTGGAGCGGGTTCTGTCACGTGTGTTGGGTCAGGGTCTGCAGGGGAATGCATCAACCAGGCTAATATCCCACAGAGCTTGCCCCCTTATACATAGCAACATGATTCTGAACATTGCCCTGAAATCTCTCCATATAACAAGATGCATTTACAAATAAGCTTCTGTTGGCTACACCATGTCAATCACAAGCCATTTGGAAGCTAATGGCAGATCCACATGGCCCCACAACAGATGTATTATCACACACCTGCACACCACTGCTCTAGGCCCACTAATCAGCAGGCTCCAACTTACTGGCAAATCTGTTCTACACCATTTTCATGAAACCCAGTAAATCAAGGCACTGTCTGGTACACTCATGATCAGCAACAGGACATCCAAAGGTTCTCCAGTGCCACCTGGTCTTGGGAATTTCAAAAATTTCATGCAATTTATCTAGCCGTTTTTCAAGGAAGATGTTGAAGGCACTGTGGGTTACAATTCATTCAGGAACCATTAAATGGTGGGGAAGCTCATTTCAATGAAAACTCTGGAGAACTCTCACAGGCAAGGCTTCCCAAAAAGTGGCCAATAGGTCACATGAAGCCAGGCCTATTGCAGTCTACAATGTGAGGTCCATGTGTGTTTTGACTGTCAACTATGGCTGCCACGTCTTTCAAAATAAAATCATGTGATATTCTGGCTGAGATTCCCAGTGCTCTGTGGAAAGCCACCCTGTTCCTAGATCTCAGTTTTCTTTCCAGGGCGACTCTCATGCGTTGCCTCCTAAAATCCTAACACAATTAATGGCAATATTTTTCTGATGTCAGTTTCAGAACTCAGTCTGTAAGGGGAATCACACCAGAGTTCAAGCCTGGTTTGGTCCATCTTCTATACATTAAGAAGAGAAATGTTGATTCAGACACATCCCTTCATCTGACCAAGTTGTTTGCCATGGAATATGACTTTTGCTTTCACAGGTCCTTCATTGCTGCCTATATCTTCTCCAGGGATCATTTCTTTGTTGACCTTTGAGGTTCTCAGCAGGTGGAGGATCCTCTAAATTTCTGTATTGTAAGACCAACTCTGTCCCTGCTCTTTCGTAAAGTTAGATTGAGGGAACAGTGTATGGTTAGGGTTAATATCATGTTCCATTTGGCTTAGGAATCATTCTACGGGATGAATTATGGTATTGGGAACCTGAAATATTCATAGGAATATAAGTGTAATATAAGTATGAATACAGAAATCTAGGTAAAATTTGAAGCCCAGAAGGTCTTTGGGCCCTTGACTGGGATACTTAGCTTTGAATTATATTCTGCACAGATGTCTCAGATTAATCAATATACAATGGTAGCGTTCCTTGTACCTTGGATGATTGAATGTCGAAGAGAACATCCACTCAAAAAGGGATAGTCGGTAGGATTAGGAATTAGTCGGAAGGGTGAATATAGGATTTGGTCCAAAAAATCTTTAGCAATAGGGTTTTGGGTACAGAGTGAGTGTAAATGTGAGCACATGTGAAGAGTCAGTCACAATGATGAACTGGGGAAAATATGAAGGAAAGCAGATAATAATAGAGACATTAGGAAATCAGGCAAAGTATAAACTGAGTGATAGGATTAGACATTTTCAACTGGCTTGATGTTGAATATATAATCTTAGGAAGAAACAAATATGTAGTCACCAATCGGGTTGACATTTGAGAGCATTAGGCAACCTGGACATGGATGTTTTTCGTGATCCATGCTCACTTTCCATTTAGGCTTTGGAACAAACTTAAGTGTGATCTTTGTAATTGTGTCCAGAATATTACTTTGATAAAATGTATATGTACATCAGGTGATATGAGTATTTCTTCCACCATTTCTGGGAGCAGTATTTTGAAGATGTATAAATAAGTATTGGGGGTATAAAAAGGTGTACCCTGTGTCTATGAATATAGACATAATGCATGAATAGACCATACTGTGAACAAATAATATAACTTTTTCCAACTTTAAATAATGGATTGAATTGATATCTGAAAATATACAGAAAATCTATATTGATGTACAATCCTTCATTCCAACCAGTTATACATCTAATGGTAATATTAGGGTTATGGTTGATCATGACGTGTATGTGAGTTTTGCTTCAAAGGTGATTATGGAAATAGAAAATAATGCGTTTGGAATGAAGTCTCATGAAAAGACTGTGAATCAGGCGGTATAGTGATACCAGACTTCAAACTATACAACAGAGCAATAGTAACAAAATCAGCATGGTACTGTACCAAAACAGGCGGTTGGACAAATGGTACAGAATAGAGGACACAGAAACCAATCCACTAAACTACAACTATCTTATATTTGATAAAGAGGCTGAAAGCACACAATGGAGAAATGATAGCAGCTTCAACAAATGTTGCTGGGAAACCTGGAAATCCATATGCAACAAAATGAAACTGAATCACTTTCTCTTGCCATGAACAAAAGTTAACTCAAAATGGATCAAGGAGCTTGATATCAAATCAGAGACACAGTGTCTGACACAAGAAAAAGTTGGCTATGATCTACATACTGTGCGGTCGGGCTTCAAATTTCTTAATATGACACCCATAGCACAAGAGTTAATAACTAGATTCAACAAATGGGACTTACTCAAACTAAAAAGTTTTTTCTCAGCAAAAGAAACAATAAGAGAAGTAAATAGGTAGCCTAAATCTTGGGAACAAATCTTTACTCCTCAAACTTCAGATCGAGCCCTAATATCCAGAGTATACAAAGAACTCAAAAAATTAGACAATTAGATAACAAATAACCCAATCAACAAATGGGCCAAGGACCTGAACAGACACTTCTCAGAGGAGGACATTCAATCAATCAACATGTACATGAATAAATGCTCACCATCTCTAGCAGTCAGAGAAATACAAATCAAAACCACCCTAAGATATCATCTTGCTCCAGTAAGATTGGCAGCCATTATGAAGTCAAACAACAACAAGTGCTAGTGAGGACGTGAGGAAAAGGGTCCACTTGTACATTGCTGGTGGGAGTGCAAATTGGTGCAGCTAATTTGGAAAGCAGTATGGAGATTTCTTAGAAAGCTGGGAATGGAACCACCATTTGACCCAGCTGTTAACCTTCTCGGTCTATTCCCTAAAGACCTAAAAAGAGCATGCTACAGGGACACGGCTACATCGATGTTCATAGCAGCACAATTCACAATAGCAAGACTGTGGAACCAGCCTAGATGCCCTTCAATAGACGAATAGATAAAAAAAAATGTGGCTTTTATACAAAATGGAGTATTACTCTTCATTAAAAAATGACAAAATCATAGAATTTGCAGGGAAATGGATGGCATTATAGCAGGTTATGCTAAGTGAAGCTAGCCAGTCCTTGAAAAACAAATGCCAAATGTCTTCTTTGATATAAGGAGAGTAACTAATAACAGAGTAGGGACAAAGAGCCTGAGAAGATTAACACTAAACAGGAATGAGAGGTGGGAGGGAAAGGAAGAGAGAAGGGAAATTGCATGGAAATGGAAGGAGACCCTCAGGGTTATACAAAATTGCATACAAGAAGAAGTGAGGGGAAAGAGGAAAAAAAACAAGGGAGAGAAATGAAAAACAGTAGAGAGGGTAGAGAGAGAAGAGGGGAGGGGAGGGAAGAAGAGGGGGATAGTAGAGGAGAGGAAAGGCTGCAGAATACAACAGACACTAGTATGGCAATATGTAAATCAATGGATGGGTAACTGATGTTTTTCTGCAATCTGTATGCGGGGTAAAAATGGGAGTTTATAACCCACTTGAATCAAAGTGTGAAATATGATATATCAAAAACTATGTAATATTTTGAACAACCAACAATAAAAATTTAAAAAAAAAGAAACCTGGAGGAATACATGTGTTCTGAAGCAGGAAGTAATTGAAAGTGAAACAAATGTCTATAAATTTATGAACTTGTGGATAAATATATATCTTATGATGTGCATAAACTGAAGAAATAGTAATGTACTAGTGTTGCATAAAAACGAACGTCAAAATACACAACTTGTCACATAGGAATCTACTTGCATTAATGTTAAACTGGGTCAGATACTGTAGAAATATTACGATTTGTGTGCACCATTCACTAAAGTTATTTTTCAGTACTAGGAGACAAATATGTATTTCAGGTGGATGAATATTTTTGAGAAAAATCTTGTGAAAAGTTTATTATAAATCCACATACATGAACATGAATGAATGTGGGGAGTGTATAATAAGGCATATATATTTCATATTTTGAAAAATCTGGAGAGTGTGTATATATATATATATATATATATATATATATATATATATATATACACACACTCACACACAAAACACACACAGGAACATTAAAAATTAGCAATACATATGCCAATCGAAATTCATCATGAAATATATATCTTTCACAGATACAAAAGTATTTATTTTACTGAACTTGTATTTATGTATAATGTTGTTCAACTAGGAAGCAAACCCATAGATTGGATTTTCTGTTAAAACAGTGTTTAGGAGGAGTGATCTCTTTTTACGATTTGTATCTGCCAAGTCAGCCACCTCATAAGAATGTATGTGTGATACCATGTAGGATTCTATATGTGAACCTAAAAAATACATGTGCTGAATAGGCTTCAGAGAAAGGGAGACAGGAATTCACATATTTGTTAACTTTAAAAACACATGGAGAACTATTTCAATTAAAAATTGACTAGATTTATAACACCAACACTTTATCAGGCAAAAGGCAAGTCTAACTATACACCATGCCTACTCTGAACTGCTTCTATTTCTATTCTCTTTGGGTTGTTTTTCTCGATCATATTAGGATTAGTAGTCAGAGTCTAGTCTGGTTTTGGTTAGTGTCATGGATTCAGTATTTTGAATGGAAAATTAGATAATGAATCCAATGTGTATGCAAATATGTGCTGCACAAAAATTTTACCACTCTCATCCAGCACAATACCTTGAAATTATCTTTGCCCCAAGTAAGACACAATTAGAGTAGAAGAGTTAGAAAATCTGTGAATACATATCTGTACTGGAAAATGCTCAGGAGTTCACAACCTTGGAGGTGGTAGAGTAGTTTCCAAAAGTAAGGGACACGGGTTGATAGACCCAACCTGATCTTTTATTAAAATTGGGAGCCATCTTGCCACAAAGCCATAAAAAGTTAATTTTGGCTTTACTATAAATAACTGCAAATTCTGAACCTGCTTGGAATGCCTGCCCGTGCCTTGAATTCACCCATGCTTGACTCTCTGACCAGATAGCAGCCCTCGCTGAAACTTTAGTGACACATCATAAATTTTGGCCTTCCCTGGCCAGACAACGACCCTCTCTGAGGCTCTATTTGTCCTCATAATTTCTGATATTGGGGCCACCGAAAAATAAATAAATAAATAAATGAACTACCATTTTTGTGATGCTTGTCAAAGTTCTGTTATCTGTAACCCCCATTTTGTGTAACTTTCTGGGCTATATAGCTGTGCTGTAGGAAAGGCAGGGTTGCTGTCTTGTTCCTGCCGTTTTGGGATGGAGAGGCAGCCCAGCCGGTTGACATAATAAGCTTGCCTCAATTTGATTTTAGTTGGAGTCAGTGTTCTTTTTTTGTGTCCTCATCTAATTTTTTTGAGTTCCCCAGCAAGATGACCCTGCCGACCAGATCACAAGACCAGACTGCTGGAAAATCTGAATCTGGCCTTCCCTTCAGGGCTCCGGGCTGGAGAGCCACTCTATTGGGTGCACATCTTGAGCTGTTCCAAGGTCATGGAGTGAGCGTTAGGTCCCAGGAGCACTGCGGTGAACCACTGCACTAAAACTATTAGCAATCACCTGGTGGAGGAGGCCTCAAAAATTAAGTGGCATCTTTATAACATCTGATATCCGTTTAACGGAGATCTGTTCTGATGACATAGAGGTGTCCTGGGGAGGCTCACATATACTCGTTTTCGGTACAGTAATGAGAATCGTTCTGTCCTCTGTTCTGTTCTGTAGGGAATTCATCTGGAATGGTAGAGATGTGATGACTGGCATGTACGTGGTCCTACTTCGGAGCTTTAGCAAGACGTTGCATTGCTCCTATGTTTTTTGTTTCAAGTCCGGGTTTCTGTATTTTGTGTTTTGTTCTGTGTTCTATATGTTTTTCTTGTTTGTTTTGTGTGTTTTGTTCTGTGATTTCTGTGGTAAAAACATAAGTATATTGGACGTGAAAATGGGTAACAAAGAAAGTAAGCCTGATATTCTTTCGGACTCTGTTTTAAGGAACTGCGATGAACTTTACCCCCCTTTGTTAAGCAGGATGAGAGAAGCTCCTAGCTGGCTGCCTGGAGTATAACCACTGCAGAGGGCAATGCCTGCTGGGGACCTAAGAACTGAGTATCTCCCAGGTTAACAAGTGAAACTCCATTAAAACCCCTTGTCCCTCCAGATCAAGAGAGTCACAACCTCTGGGCAGGGTTCCCTGTGTTTCTTCTTTGTTACCAAAGCAATAAACCTACCTTTTTCTTTTTCTAAAAACCTTGTCCTCATTATTAAATTGGCATTAATTGGCTTCAAGGTCAGGAGCCGAACTTTAAGTTACAAATTTTGATAAATCCCTCCCCCACCCCCTGTCCCGGAACATTTTTAGAGCTGACTACTGAAATGTTACTAGATGGAACATGCTTGGGGTGGAACCGAACCAGAGGAGATAATCCTGTAAGTAAAAGGAGGGACTGAGGGACTCCCAGCAGCTGCTGAAGCCCTGTTGCTTCAGGGAATTCCCTCCTTCCTTCCCTGCACTGTAAGGATTATGCCACCACTGTCTTGTTAAAAAAGAGAAAAAGAAAAAGGGGACACTAAATGCATTAAAGTCACCATGGAGACCCTTAATTGTACATTTCAGGTTGCCCCTCTGTTAAAACATCTGCCCCCCCCTTGTGGACATCTATGGTGCCACTGGTGTAGGAGATTTTTTTTCTTATCTGCTCAGGTTTAAAGGATTCTCTCTGACAGCCATAGTCTGGACCTTCTTTCTGTCTGTCTTGTGTCTTTGTTTCTGGCCCTTTAAGACATGTGCAATAATGTGTTGATATTATAAATTGTTTCTTGGGAATGATCTTAGCTGAATGTGTGTCTAAATGATGATGTTTTCTTGTAACAATCTGGTATTTGAATGGGTTTTTGAAGCATTGCAAAATCTTGCAGTTAAAAGTCGGGTTTAGGTAATGGTTTAGTTTATGATTTCAGATAATTCATGCCAGAGAACTTAAATACTTAGGATGGAAAACTAAAGAACTCTACTTCCAAATTGGCAAGTAACTTCCCAATCATTCAGTCTTTATTTTTCACCAATTTTGAATTGGGTAGCCTGTGAAAATATCACTGTGTGTTCGAGAGCATTAATCTGGACAAGGATTGTAAATCATAGTATGATATCTGTTGACAAAACAAGATGTAAAGATATAAAATTTTGTGAATTGTATCTTAAACTTGTACCATAATTTTCAACATCCAAACCTGAAAATTATGGTTAAAATGCCTTAGGCCTGAGGTGTCTGCTCAGAAAAGCAGTTTTTTCCTGCTCCTTCCAGACCTCAGCCATGACTTATTTTGAAAGGCAAATGAAAGAAGCCTGCAAGCTTAGTAGGAGACTGATCTGAGGCCTAAGAGAAAAAAAGGTAAATTGTATGGTATTTACTAATTACTGGCCAGTCATTTTTTCTAGGACTCTTATATTTTTCCTTAGATACTTTATTTTTTTTTTGAGCTCATGATTTTGATCATACAGACCTAGGTTAATGTTTTTCTTATCAGTACTATCTTTGACCAACTGTGGACTTTTTGAAACATCGCAATGGAGATTTCACCTGCGAAAAGCTACAAGGCCTTTACTATTATTATGTGTGCTCAATTTTGTTATGTGTTGTATGTCTATATATACATATGTCCGTATATTTTATATATAATATACAAATTAATATATATAAGGAGCACTCATTAAAAAAAAGCACTCATAAAAACAAATTTTAAAAAGTGGATCTAAAGATCTTCAATTCACGTGATTTAAATAATTCAATTAAATTTGATAAACAGATAAAAATAAATGTCTTTAAATTTAAGCTTTCAAGTTTTTCTAGGTATTCAAAAATCTGATAAAATATTAATATCTACAAAATGTCTAATATGCCTTGGTTCTAGGACTTTTCCTTCAACATAAAAATGGTTTACACTCTTCAATACATTTGTCTAATATTTTGATAAATAAGTAAAGTAAATTTGATAAGGGATTACTCATTCACGAGTACTTTTGTTAGATATCTGATTGACTTACTAACGTCTGTATAAGTTTGACTAAATTCTGTAAAAGATTGTAAAAATCAATCATGTGTTAAAGAGACAAAAATTTCTTAAAACATAAGTTTACCCATAACATTGTGTTTATTAAGTTTTATTTTTTCTTGTGCAAGCAACCATAGAAATTAAACAACTGATTAAATTAGAACTGTTATTTTAGAGCACTGTACTGCCATTTCTTTAAAAGCTAAACTTGGTTAATGTAGAAACATCAATGTAATTGTGATGCTACTAATGTGCTCATATCTTACAGGTATGCAAGTCTGTAAGGTAAAAATTTTAAAAGAGCATTATATCAAGCTGGTGTTCTGAAGTTTTATGGGGATTTATTCACCTGTTATCAATAAGATATGTAAAGTTTAATCTTACTTTTTACATTGGGGAACAATTTAAATGTACTTTATGTTAATGAGAGCCTAATCCATGTAAAGGTTAAAAACTTTCAGCATTTGTTTAATTCATATTTTAAAGTGATTTTATATGGTGTTAGCTAATGTTCATGTGACCTCAAACAATTTATGTAAACTTTTTAAAATCATATTTAAAAAATAAAGATCAGCTTTAGAACTAAAACACTTAAGATTTATAAAGAGCCCTGCCTTACCTGAGATAAGGCTGTGTGTCCCATCTTATTTCATGTGAGAATGAATACAAAAGCAGTAGGTCAGATTTTATTTCTTTAAAGTTATGTTAAAAGTTCTTTTTTAATGTCAAGATTCCTAGGATCTCAAACAGGGGATATAATGTATGACTCAGCCAAAAAATTCAGGGTAGCTATTAAACGAACTAAGTATTTTTACTCTTGTTAAAAAATTTTATTTTGTAATTTTCTTATATGTGATCTAAAGATTCCCTGTTAGTGTTTTAAAGAAGTGTTGCTTTAAGAACAAAACATGGGTTAATTTCAGAGAGTAAGTTATCACCTGCAAGACAGACAGAATAATACAGATCCCAATTAATAAAAAGATAAATAATTATAAAGTTATAGACATTAAAGCCTGGTGCTCTTAATATCAGGCTGTTAAAATTTATTTGATAGATGTTTAAGATTAGGATTTTAAATTAAAATTAATTGAAAAGGGCCAAGGAAACCAATATTTGGCTCTTGCCCTCTGAGTCAGTCTGAATCCAGGGAACAGGGGACTTCTCTAAAGAATTTTGCAACTCTGGGCTATAAAAACTCCCCATCAGGGAGATTAATGAGACCACTGGAGAACAGAAAGCCAATCAGTGCATTTGCTATGAAGAGAAGAGTCATCAGAGAAGAAAGAAATCCCTGATGCTTCCGAGGGAAGCCACATGGTCAAAAGAGACCTGGACCCACCTAGCGCAAATGGCTGTAGCAGAACTGAGAAAGTGCTCTCAAGTTTACCCAGATTATGACTCCCATAAAAGCTCACCTGACTGTTAACAATAGATAGAAACAAAAGTCAGTTTGAATGCTTCATCTTAAACACTTAGCAAAGACATTGAAAACCAAAATACAGCCATTCCTGGACATTTTTAATAATAATAATAATAATAATAATAATAATATTTTAAGGTACACACTTTATGTCAGCCTCCCAAAATAAGTAAGACTGGAGGCTACAAAGAAGGATTCTCTGACAGGAATGCCTGATACTTATTAAAAGAGACTATCAAGAAGAGCTGCCAGAGTCAGAAATTTTCAGTTTAAGGCCTAAATATATTCCTAACCTACACAGGTAAGCTTGGTGTTTGCTAGTACGATTATCCAGTCCTGAGTATCAAAATTAAAGGTTTCTCTATAAGACACAGAGGTCATACTGGTAAAAGGATTTTGCAAGATCAGATGACACTAAATTATTAAACTATATCTTATGTGGAGGGACAACTCTAATACTAAAAGTTAAATATTAAATTGACAGTCTTTATAACTGGGGATATTAAAGACTGGAGAGGGAACTTCTATACAGTGGCATGTTCCAGCTGCAGCAACATTCATTCAGTACTCATGGTTTTTGTTTCTCTCATGTAATAACCAATCCCCAGATGACTTTACAACCTGTTCTTCCCCAACCAGACTTCAAACCGAACTGACTTCTAAAAGGCAACTCATGTCCCTCAAATACTTCTAAAAGGCAACTCATGTCTCTCACACCATGCCTACTCACGTCATCCTCTCTCAGCTCAGAAGAAGCCAAAATGGGTGACGCCTCTCTTATTACAACAATGGAGCCAAATATAAATAGACAATCAATATAAGTAATTAATTAAGTCAGGTAAAATCAGGGAGACTGGTTTTGGGTGAGTTCTAAAAATTTGGAGACTTTTACCTGAGGGATTAAAATTTCCTCAGTGCTCTACCCCTAATCTATCAAAGATTTGAAAGGGACACAGAGAAAAGGGGGAAATGATAGACCCAACCTGATCTTTTATTAAAATTGGAAGCCATCTTGCCAAAAAGCCATGAAAAGATAATTTTGGCTTTACCATAAATTACTGAAAATTCTGAACCTGCTTGGAATGCCTGCCAGTGTTTGAACTGAGCCATGTCTGGCTCTCCGACCTGATAGCAGCCCTCTCTGAAACTTTAGTGACATATCATAAATATTTGCCCTCCCTGGCCAGACAACAACCCTCTCTGAGGCTCTAATGGTCCTCATAAATTCTGATGTAGGGACAGCAAAAAAAAAAAAAAAAAAAAATATATATATATATATATATATATATATATATATATATATATATATATATATATAAACTACCATTAGTGTGATGCTTGTCAGAGTTCTGTTAAATGTAATGCCCATTTTGTGTAAATTTCTGGTCCATGAAGCTGGGCTGTAGGAAAGCTGGGGTTGCTGTCTTGTTCCCGCCATTTTGGGAGGGACAGGCAGGATGGCCAGTGGAAATAATAAGCTTAATTTAATTTAATTTTTATTGGTGTCAGTGGTCTTCTCTTGTGTCCAGATCTAACAGGAAAACACTCACAAAACATGGAGCTCTGCCGGCCTAAAGACTTTTTGAGACACTTCCTCTGAGGTTGGGCACTTGAAATATATGTTGTTGTAAGGACCTTTAGCTTCCTTTCTACTGGGACCATCAAAGCTGGGTCTGCATCTGTGTGACCTGGAGGACATGGTTTCTTATATTCTAATGAACATGAGGCAGCAGTTCTGAATTTTCTCGTTGTAGGTAAACTGTGGCCACTGGGTCCTAAGTGTCTCCCAGTGTGGACTGTGAAGACATTTTGTCATCCTAAACTTTTAGTGGTGTTTCTTGCTGCTGCACTGCGATTTTGGTATTTGCTTCATGAAATACAATGAGTTCAACTGGGACCCAGTGCTGGAGGGAGTTCTGTCACTTGTGGTGGGTCAGAGTCTGCAGGAGAATGCACCAACCAGGCTTCTATCCCACAGAGCTTGCCCCCTTGTCCATAGCAATCTGACTCTGAAATTTGCCCTGAAACCTCTCCATATAAAAAGATGCCTTTACATAGAAGGGCCTGCTGGCTGCACCATGTCACTCACAAGCCATTTGGAAGGCAATGGCAAATCCTCATGGCCACACCACAGATGTATTATCACACACCTGCCCACCACTGCAATAGGCCCACTACTCTGCAGGCTCCAACTTACTGGCATCTTTGTTCTACACCATTTTCATGAAACCCAGACAATCTAGGCATTCTATGGTACACTCATGATCAGCAACAAGACATCCAAAGGCTCTCCAGTACCACCTGGTTAAGGGAATTTCAAAAATTTCATGGTATTTAACTAGCAATTTTTCATGGATGAAGTTGGAGGCACTGTGGGTTTCAGTTAATTCAGGAACCATAAAATGGTGAAGAAGGTCATTTCAATGAAAGCTGTGGAGTACTCACACAGGCAAGTCTTCCCATTGAGTGGCCAAAGGCTCATATGCATCCAGGCCCATTAAAGTCTACAATGTGACGTCCATGGGTGTTTTGACTCTCAACTATGGATGCCTAATCTTTCAGAAAAAAATCTATGATATCCTGGCTGAGATTCTCAGGCTCTGTGGAAAACAAACCTGGTCCTTGATCTCAGTTTCCAAGGGCGAATCCCATGCGTGGCCTCCTAAAATCCGAACACAATTCATGGCAATATTTCTCTGAGATCAGTTCCAGAACTCAGACTCTAAAGGAATGACACCAGAGTTCAAACCCAGGTAGAACCAGTCATCACTTCCAACCGCCACAGAAATCCCCACAATTAAAACAAAAACACTCCCACAAAGCCCTCATCTTTTTCCATATAGACACTCATCATAACCTGTGGCTGGAGTTTTCCATGAGGGACTCATCCCAAGACAGTGTACAAAATAACCTTCCTAGCCCCTCATTTGCCTAAAGTCAGGGTTGCCTGGACACCCTTCCTGAGAACCAGGAGTGACCATAGGCCTGACGTAAACACTGCTCTGCTTCTCCAATTTGAGGCCTACTGACGGTCGGGTTTAGATTTTTTATCTGAATTGGTGTCATGAAAAAACCCAAGCACCTAAAGACTTGCCACTGCAGAGTTTTGAAGAACTCATTTGACACAAAGAATCCCTATTCTCACTAGATGGATGTCAGGAACCTTATAGAGAAAGGCGAGAGACTTCATGCACAAAGACTGCTTTTTGGGCCATTTTGGTTTTGGAAGCACACATGGAATCTTTCTTTAGATCCATCAGGTGCTGAGAATATAAGCCACAGCCTCACACATGGCCAAGAGGCTGATTCACAAACATCCCTTTCCAAAGCAATTAAGCAAAGAGGTACAGGTGATGCCCATTAATTTCCATTTGAAAACTGTTTTCTTCAGGCGTCCCAAAGGGGTGGCCTGAGGCAAAGACCTTCCTGACATTCAGGGCAACAGAACAATAGGTAAGCAAATGGCCCAAAGCAGGGTTTCTCCACTTAGACTTTTTTGGTCACACTGATATCTGAGTTTTCTGATATTCCCCCAATCCCTTAAGCTATCCAGTACATGGCCATATCACAGAGCTTGGAGATGGTACATATATTGGACACAAAACCATGAGTCTATTCTGGAGAGTGGCCCAAATTCAGGAAGAAAACAGGAACTTAGGAAGATAGTAGGTGTTACCCATCCATAAGGCAAGCCAAAGTCCATTCATTAATTGGGCAGGATGAATGCTGTGAAGCTTTCTACAAGACAGGACACATTCATTGATGCATTCTCTTCTCTAATGTCTACAACCACGAACACAGTGGGACATACAGACATAGAAACACTCATCTTGTCAAACGACTTACTAGAAACAGTCCCCTCCAAACCAAACAAACCGCCTTTCCTCCCTATTTCAGAACATGAGACAAAACCATAAACTCCCACCCACACCCACAAAGTCATGTCCTTCCCCCAAGTAGGTCTGTGACTATCCGGAGTATCCTCTGACTGGTGGGTCTTAGTATGTTTTCCGGAAATGGCCTGTCCTGTCTCAGATCTTGTCTCCTTGGTCAACTCTGTGACGTTGTCAGGTGCCAGTGGTGAGCCACTACCTGCTTTCTGAGGAAAGGGCCCTCTTCAGAGCTCTGCTGGCATTTGGCCATCCTCACATCAGTAGGTATCAAGAAAGACTGACACTGTCCTTGGTAAATCCAAACAAGTGTGCCTACTGGAACTGGGACTGAGAGTGGCTCTGAGTGCCTGGCTTACTGGACCCCAAGTTCAGAGAGTTTTTTCCCAAGGAAGTGAGGTAGGTCGCTTCCTCCAGGAACTGAATGAGGTCACTGCCTTGGCAACCACTTTGTCCTAACAGTTGCTTCCATAGGTCCCATGAGATGGAGGCTGCCCCTACTTCCTGTGACACTTTCACAAGTTCAAATAGTGTATCCACCCTACTCACCTGGCAATAGCTCTCCACACAGGCCTGGTTTGTTCCATCCTCTCTACATTAAGATCAGAGAGGCTGATTCAGACACAACCCTTCATCCTGCCCAGGTTGTTTGCCATGGAAGATGACTTTTGCTCTCTTAGGTCCTTCATAGCTGCCTACATCTTCTCCAGGGATAATTTCTGCATGGACTTTTGAGGTTCCCAGCAGGTGGAAGATTCCCTACATTCCTGTATTGTAAGACCAACTCTGTCCCTGCTCTTCTGTAAAGTTATATTGAGTGAACAGTGTATGGTTAGGGTTAATAACATGTTTGATTTATGTTAGTAATCATTCTGCAGGATGAATAATGGTATTGGGAACCTGCCTTGTTAATAAGAATATAGAGGTGAAATATAAGTATGAAAACAGAAATCTAGGTAAAATTTGAAGCCCAGAAGTGCATTTGGCCGTTGATTGGGATACTTAGCTTTGAATTATGTTCTGCACAGGTGTCTCAGATAATTCAACATACAGCGTCATAGGACCTTGTATCTTGGATGATTGAATATCGAAGAGAACATCCAGTCCAAAAGTGATAGTCAGTAGGATTAGGAAGATAATTGGTAGGTTTAGAAGGAAGAGTTAGTATAGGATTGATACCAAAAGTCTTTTAGCAATAGGGTTTCGGGTAGAGAGTGAATGCATATGTCAGCCCATGTGAAGAGTCAATCACAATGATGAACTGGGATAAATATGTAGGAAAGCAGAAATCAATAGAGACATTAGGAATTCAGCCAAAGCATAAAGTGAGTGATAGAATTAGATATTTTGAACAGGGTTGAGGTTGAATAGAAAATCTTAGGAAGAAACAAATATGTAGTCACCAATACGATTGATATTTGAGAGCATTAGGCAACCTGGACATGGATGTTTTTAGTAATCCATGCTCACTTTCCTTTTAGGCTTTGGTGAAAGGTGAATAAAATATGTACTTGTCACTTCCTATTTTTCTGTATGCTTAACAAAACACTGTTGAAATCTTGAGAACTGTTTGCCAATCCTGTTCCCAGAATGTGTTGTCCCCAACTGCCAAACTGCAGAATGTACTCTCTCACCCATTTGCTCACAAACCGACCAGTTGCCCGGACCCATCAATAAACTTCCCTCCCTGTCCTCTCCATGAAAAGAATATAAGCTCTGCTTAAGCTCTTTCAGGGCTCTCTGCTCTATCCAAGTGATGTCTGAGCCCCAGCATGCTGTACTCCCTATTAACCCTATACTATTGCATGAGACAGTCTCTTGGTGGTCTCTTCCTCCAATGCTTGCCAGAACTTCACATCTGAAACCCCCAGCAAGATCCATCAATGGTGTACGAAAGACTCCCAAAGAGCTCCTATCAGGATAAGTAAGGTACCACTTTCGTGTTTCAGGTTTCAGGTTAGGGCTTTGCAAAATGGCTATCGGTGATGAGCGTGAGCTCTCTCAGATGCTGGCTGACAGACGTGTCACCGAGC
This sequence comes from Callospermophilus lateralis, assembly GCF_048772815.1. Lineage (NCBI taxonomy): Eukaryota > Metazoa > Chordata > Mammalia > Rodentia > Sciuridae > Callospermophilus > Callospermophilus lateralis. The sequence goes on from NW_027512411.1 coordinate 43,093, forward strand.
CACAGGTCACGTTCCTGGGGGATGCCCCCGGAGGATTCGGAAAATAGAGGAACAATAGTATCCTCGACTCAGTGATTTTTTTGTTTCGGATTCGGTTTTGCCAGCACATCAGGTTTTGCTGGCTAATCAGTCCTGGTCTCAGTATTGGATGTCCATTGCCTGTCTTTATTGTCTTGTCTTGTCTGTGTTGTGTGTCATTGCTTTCACTGTTTGTATATCTTTCATTATGGGACAGAGCACTTCAATGCCTCCGTCCCTGACTCTTGTTCAGTGGACCAAAGTCCACTTAAGGGCTCAGAATCTTTCTATTTCAGTAAAACGCCAGAACTGGCAGACTCTCCATGCCTCAAAATGACACACCTTTGGAGTCGGATGGCCCCTAAAGAAACTTTCTACTCCCCACTAATTCAAAAAGTCAGAAATACTGTCTTTCAACTGGGGCCACATAGCCATCCAGATCAAAAGCCATAAATCTTAACTTTGCAGGACCTCTGCAAATCTCCTCCTCCATTTGTGAAGCCTTTCCTTTTCCCTGCCCCCGCTCCTCCACCTTCCCCCATGATTCTATGTCTCAAACCCTCTGCTCCTCCTCCTCCACCCTTTGTTCTTCCTAAGTCTCAAGACTCAACTAGACTCTCCGCACCCTCCTTATCCCCTACCCTCTTCCCCCAACACCCAACACCCTTTAAGTGATTCCCTTGCTGCTGACTCAGCCTCTCCACCTTTGGAGGAAGCTAGGCCGGCCCAGCGCCCTCCAGATTACTACCCGGCAGCACACAAAGCCACTCCTTCCCTGGACAAAGCTGGCCCCGGTAAAAGAACTCAAAGAACTTGCCGGCGTTGTCACACCTGCCTACTTGGGATGACTGCCAAAAACTCCTACAGACTCTCTTCATGACAGAGGAACAAGAGAAAAACCTTCTGGAAGCTAAAAAAACATATCCTCGGACAAGATGGGTGACCGACACCTCTTCCCACATCATCAAAGCCGGCTTCCCATTGAACCAACCGAACTGGGACACCAACACGTTTGAAGGTAGGTAGCATCCGTCCACTTATTGCCGGGCTCTAATAGCGGGTCTCCAAGCAGCCGCTAAGGTGACCAACTAATTGGGCCAAGGTTAGAGAGATTATTCAAGGGCCTGATAAATCTCCCTCTATGTTTCTAGAGAGATTTATGGAGGCATATAGGAGATATACTCCTTTCGATCCTCAGGCAGAGGATCAAAAGCCATCTGTCATGATGGCCTTCATTGGGCAAGCTGCCCTGGATATTAAAAGAGAGTTACAATGCGTAGATGGATTACAAGATATGGCTTTGAGAGATTTAGTCAGAGAAGCCTAAAAAAGTAAACTCTAAGAGATAAACTGAGGAAGAGAAGGAACAAAGGAGGAATAATGAAAGGGAGCAAAGAGAGGATGCGAGAAGCAAAAGATAGACTAATGCATTGACTAAGGTCCTGGTCACAACAAAAAATAGGACAGAAATTAAGAAACAGGGATACAGGAAGGGATACCTGGGCACACGCCAAAAGCCACCCCTGGCCTCAGATCAATATGCCTACTCAAAAGAAAAAGGACACTGGGCCAAAAAGAGCCCGAGAATGAGACAGCGACACCAGCCAGACATTCTGACTCTGGAGGATGACTAAGAAAGTCGGGGCTCAGATCCTCTTCCCGAGCTCAGGGTAACTTTTGAAGTGGAGGGTACCCCAGTACACTTTGAAGTGGATACAGGGGCAGTATACTCAGCCCTTAAAGCCCCATTGGGCCCTCCATCAAATAAAAGGTCTCTATTTCAAGGGGCTAATGGCAGTAAATATCGGGCATAGACAACTAAGAGGATCATGGACCTGGGGAAAGGAAAAATCCATCACTCCTTCCTAGTAATCCCAAGATGCCCGGCCCTATTAATGGGCCGAGATCTGCTCACCAAGCTCCGGGCCAGAATAACTTTTATCCCTGAAGGCCCCAAAAGTGAAAATTATAAATCCTTCAGTAAAAACTCCTATAGTCACAGCTTTAACTGTCAGTAGAAGATGAACATCAACTCTTCACACCACACAAGACTGATCAAACAGGCACGTTACCCCAGAATTGGATAACATATTACCCAGATGCCTGGACAAAAACTGATGGCTTAGGCCTGCCCATTAAAAAACCTCCAATAACAGTGGAGTTAAAAACCTCAGCCTCTCCAATCAATGTCAAAAAATATACTCTGGGCAAAAATCTAAAGATGGGATAAGGCCCCATATTCAGAAATATCTGATCTTAGTGGTCCTAAGGCCCTGTTAATCAGCCTGCAACACTACCCTGCTACCATTAAAAAATGCCAGGAACCGGGGACTATCACCCTGTTAAAGACCTACGAGAGATCAACAACAGAGTGCAGGACATTCACCGCATGGTACCTAATCTGTGCAATCTGCCTAGCACTCTGAACCCTGAGCAGAAATGGTATACTGTTCTGTACTTAAAAGATGCTTTATTTTGTTGCCTCTGCATAAAGATAGTCAGTTGCTGTTTGTTTTCGAGTGGGTAGACCCAGAAACCGGAACGTCTGGTCAACTAACTTGGACTAGACTCGAACAGGGGTTCAAAAACTCCCCCACTCTCTTTGATGAAGCTCTCCACAGAGATCTCAACAACTTCAGAACTATACACCCTGCTTCAACATGTGGATGGCCTGCTACTGGCAGCCAACACTAAGGAAAACTGTGAATCTGGGACCCAAGCACTATTATCTGAGCTTGCTAAACTGGCGTGTAGAGCTTCTGCCAAAAAGGCCCAAATTTGCCAGCATGAAGTAATCTTCCTGGGCTATTCACTTAGGGGCGGTAAAGGATGGCTCACTGAGCAAAGAAAACAAACTGTTGTGCAGATACCACACAGATCTAACAGCAGACAACTCAGAGAGTTTCTTGGGACTGCTGGCTTTTGCAGGTTATGGATACCTGGGTTTGCATCATTAGCTGCTCCTTTATACCCGGTGCTAAAGGGAGATGCCCATTTCCAATGAACCCCTGAGAACCAGGAAGCTTTTGATAACACCTAAAGACTCTGACACTGAACCCTCAACTTCACTGAGCTTAGCCTGCAATTTCAGAAAACCCTACACTAAGTTAAAATGTATATCAACTCACTCAATTTCCTTGGTTCAAAGAAATTGCAGGCATTCCTGAAGGATCAAGAACAGAGTTTTCCACTAACCGATTCAAAGAGAAAGGGAAGAACTGAATGGCTAACAAAAGCCTGTCGGGTCTGTCAATTGGTTAATGCTTACACTTCCAAGCTTCTTGCAGGAAAGCACCTATGAGGAACCAGACCAGGACAATTCTGGGAATTGGGAAGTTGACTTTACTGAAATTAAGCCAGCAATGTATGGACTTAAATATCTCCTAGTCTTTGTAGATACATTTTCAGGATGGATTGAAGCATCCCCAACAAAAAAAAAAAAAGAAAGAAAAAAAAAGAAAAGAAAAGAAAAGAAAAAAGAAAGAAAAGAAAAGAAAAGAAAAAAAAACCGGCCCAAATGGTGGTCAAAAAGATCCTGAAAGATATTTTTCCAAGTTTCTGCCTGCCTAAGGTAATATGGGTCTGATAATGGGCCGGCGTTCATCGCCCAGGTAAGACAGGGGTTAGCCAGAATTCTAGGGGTTTATTGGAAGTTACATTGTGCTTATAGACCCCAGAGCTCAGGACAGGTAAAAAAATAAAAAGAACCATTAAAGTGACCTTAACGAAATTAAGCTTAGAAACTGGCATAAAAGATTGGACTATGCTCCTGCCTTCTGCACTGTTTCATGCAAGAAATACTCCCTCTGTTTCTTTGTCTAACCTCACCCCCTATGAAATTCTCTATGGTGCCCCTGCTCCAGTAAGGGACCTAACCCCAACTCTAAGACCTAACGATCCCTTCCACACCCCCTTGCTTGACAGACTTAAAGCTCTTGAAAGAACTCAGCGGTACTTGTTGAAACATCTGGCCCCTTCCTACCAACCAGGGTATGATGGGACTTCACATCAATATCAAGTAAGAGACCTCATCTACTAAAGACGACATCAGGTGTCATTCCTGAAACCCCGGTGTAAAGGACCATACCAGGTGCTACTTATAACACCTACAGTGGTAAAGGTAGACGGAATCACTTCCTGGATCAATGCCTCTCATCTCAAGCCTGCGCCATGTCCCCACTCTGGCTGGAAGCTGGAAAAGACTGGTAAACCTTTCAAACTGTGTGTTCGCCATGTGGATAAGGCTATAGACTCTCCCCTTGGCCACCAGTATTCCTAAGCATCATCAGCCCGTTCAGCAGTGATGGCTGATCAAAAATCCTACTAGACAACAAGTATGGTCTACCTCGGATACAGCCCACTGAGGGACCTGATGGCCATCCCTCCACCCAGACATTTGTCAGCTACCTATAGGTCTTTCATATTGGGATGGCCCTGATGAACAGGATTCGACTAAAATTCCATTAAATCACTTTCGTACCATAGGTAATGGAAACCAACATTATGGATGTAGGGACACGTGAGCCAGATGCAGTTTGGCTAGCCTAGATTACTATGTTTGCCCGGCGGACTATCAAATCCACAAACAGCCATGGCTGTGTGGGGAAAAGCCGACTTCTTCTGTAAGTCATGGCGATCTGAGCATACAGGGGCTGCCTGCTGGAACCCAAACTCCTCATCAAATTCACTACACAGCATTGGCCATATTACCAATTAGACAACCAAAATCCATGTCCCCCAGAGGGGTCTCTAGATCCTCAAATTCTGCATGGACTTTTTAACTTCGGCAAGTGCTCAAAAGGGTTGAAGGAAATTCCCCTATGTGCAGGCCTTTTTCCTCCTTTGCTCACATCCTGAACTATGCTTCTCTAATAGATCCTCACCCTCAGATTTCTGCTCCAGACTCTCTGCTGTCACTTTCACCTCAGGAATTTGATTTCTCCCCTCCAATTACTAGATCAAAAACCCAAACCTCTACCCTTTCTCAGACCATTGCCCTCTTGCTGAGGTAGCAGGTACTTAGGTACCCCTAAACCCAGACACTCCTCTATTCTTCTGTCAGTGCCCACAATGGGTCCCAACAGGTCCTCTTACCTGCTAACCCAAAGCTCAAACCAGCTGAGAAGAGCCCTCAGACCCCTATCCAAGATGTAATAAAAATTAGCTTTAAAGTTGCATTGTCAACACTGAATACAGGTTACTAAGAATTTAAAATCCCTCACAGGCTTTTTGAGATACTCACTCCCATCTTCCCCTCTGCTCTACTTGCTCTACTGCTCAAGTTTTTCTTGCTAGCAAAATCCCAAACCCCTTTCCCATTAGTCTTTTAATCTCTCCTTCCTGATTCTCAGATCCATGGAGCTGCTCTCACCCCCTGCCTTCCACTCTTCCCCCTCTGTACCAAGACCACAGAAAATTCTTAAGTGACCTTCTCCAGAAGTCTTCACCATGACTGACTTTAGGACTTTCAGCAAAATAATCCCTATGAAAGAGTTCAATGTAGATAAACTTCCTCTTTTCTTGTTGCCCTGTTCTAGTTGCCACTGGCTGGAAAAATCAGCACTCCTAAGCTAGACACCCCTTACTAGTTTTTCACAAAATATGTGAACAAGGCCTCTGGCCTTGAGCTGGAGCTTCACAGAGATAAAGAAGTTACCAACTGGGCTCCATTTTAACAGCTGGCAGGGAGAAAAAAAAAGAGAAGACAAAAGCTCTCCCCCTCCTCCCAGGTGTCCTTAAAAAGTTAACTTGCCAAAATAGAAGAAATAAAACAGAAACAAAAACTGCTTTTTGTGAACTTCTGCAGACTGTGATATTCTGAGCCCATTCCCTTACATGTTGGCTACAAAATTCTGAAACAACCTAAACTTGGGGTTCAGAGGATTAATTGATTACAACAGAAGCAATGCTCTCTACATCCTTTTGCAACCAAATAGGACTGCTTCCCTAGCTTCGGTGCTATCTTAGGTGCCTTTCCTTGTCTGTTCCTTCAACAGTATAATTCTATATACTTAATTATTGTTTATGTGTTCATAAAATGGTCAATAGATGTGATTAATTATGTAATGGTGCAGATGTTTCCCAGAGTGCTCTATCATGACACAGGTTCATTTAAAGTTCAAATAGGGGGGGCATAAAACCCGGTTCCACTGGGAACCTGTATCCCTCACTTTAGCCATCCTATTTGGAATAAGAGTTGCTGCAGGTGTGGGCATAGGAACCACTGACCTAGTCCATGGGACTCAACAAATGACTCAATGAGAAGCAGCAATAGACCAAAGCTTAAAGATATTAAAAACCTCAATCCCAGCTTTACAGGAATCTTTAACCTCTCTCTCCGAAGTAGTTTCACAGAATAGGCGACGGTTGGACCTCCTCTTCATGAGAGAGGGGGCCTTTGTGCTGCAATGAGGGAAGAATTTGTTTTTTTATGCTGACAATACTGGAGTTGTAAAAGAATCTATGAGTAAATTAAGAAAACGCCTTGAAGAGCGTCAACGAGAGACAGAGGCCCAAAAAGCGTGGTTTGAGTCTTGGTTCACACAGTCCCTTGGGTTAACTACGCTTTTATCTGCCTTGGCCAGTCCATTAATAATCCTCATATTATTGCTAACTGTAGGGCCCTGTTTGCTCAACCGTGTAGTTTCCTTTCTCCAAGCTCAAATTGGACAAGTTAAACTTATGGTAATCAGACAACAATATAACTCACTAGCAGACATAAAATGTGACACCCCCCAATGATCACTTTTTTGATTAAAAGTAACCAGAACAAGAAGTGGGAAATGAAAGGTTTATTAAATAGGTACTTGTCACTTCCTGTTTTTCTGTATGCTTAACAAAACACTGTTGAAATCTTGAGAACTGTTTGCTAATCTTGTTCCCAGAATGTGTTGTCCCCAACTGCCAAACTGCAGAATGTACTCCCTCACACATTTGCAAGCAAACCGCCCACTCACCCTGACCCATCAATAAACTTCACACCCTGCCTTCTCCAAAGAAAGTACATAAGCTCTGCTTAAGCTATTCTCAGGGCTCTCTGCTAAATTCAAGTGAGCTCTGAGCTGCAGCATGCTGGACCCCCAATACACACTTTGCTGTTGCATGAGACAGTCTCTTGGTGGTCTCTTCCTAAAATGCTCACTCGACCATTCCATTGGTACAATCATTAGTGTGAACTTTGCTTTTTGTGTCCAGAATATTACTGTGATAAAATGTATATGTAGGTCAGGTGACATGAGTATTTCTTCCACCATTTCTGGGAGGAATATTTTCAAGACCTAATAATTAGTATTGGGGTTATAAAGACGTGTACCCTGTGTCTATGGATATAGAGATAATGCATGAATAGACAATACTGTGTTTAAATAATATAACAGGTTCCACTTTAAATAATGTATTGAATTGATATCTGAAAATATATAAGAAATCATTTATTGATATACAATCATTCATTCCAACCAGTTATACATCTAATGGTAATATTATGGTTATGGTTCATTATCTAGGGTGTGTGAGATTTCCTTCAAAAGTAATTATGAAAATCAAAAATAATGTGTTTGGAAAGAATTCTCATGAAAAGACCAGTCAAGAAACATGGAGAAATATATGTGTTCTGAAGTAGAAAGTGATTGAAAGTGAAACAAATGGCAATAAAATTGCAAACTTATGGATGAAATATATATCCAATGATGTGCATGAACTAAAGAAATAGTAATGTACAAGTGTTGAAAAAAATGAACTTCAAAATACACATCATGTCCCATAGGAGTCTACTTGCATTGATGTTAAACTGAGTCAGTTACTGTAGAAATATTAGGATTTGTATACACCATTCACTTAAGTTAGTTTTCAGTGTTGGAAACAAATAGGTATTCCACGTGGATGAATATTTCTGAAAATAATCTTGTGAAAAGATTATTATAAATCCACATACATGAATATGAATGAATTTAGGAAATGTATAATAAGACACATATATTTCATATTTTGAAAAATCTGGAGAGTATATATATATATATATATATATATATATATATATATATACACACAGATATTAAAAATTAGCACTATATGCCAATTGAAATTCACCATGAAATATATATTATCCACAGATCAAAAATATTCATTTTACTGAACATGGATTTATATATAATGTTGTTCAGCTAGGAAGCTCACCCATAGGGTGAATGTTCAGTTCCAATAGCGTTTAGGAGGAGTGATCTCTTCTCACAATTTGTATCTGCCTATTCAGGTACCACACAATAGTGTACATGTGGTACCAGGTAGGATTATACATGTGCTTATAAAAATACATGTGCTGAATACGCTACAGCGAAAGGGAGACAGGAATTCATATATTTGTTAACTTTAAAAACACATTGAGAACTATTTCAACAAAAAAATGAGTAGATTTATAACTCCTACTCTATATAATGCAAAAGGCAAGTCCAACTATACACTGTGCCTTTTCTGTACTGCTTGTATTTCAATTCTGTTTGGGTTATTTTTCTCCATCATATTAGGATTAGTAGACAGAGTTTAGTAGGGTATGGGGTAGTGTCAGTGTTTCAGTATTTCAAATGGAAAATTGGAAAATGAATCCAATGTGTATGCAAATATGTGCTACACAAAAATCCACCCACTCTCATCCAGAACAATTACTTGACATTACCTTCGCCCCAATTAAGACACAATTAGAGGAGAAGAGTTATAAAATTTGTGAATACATATCTGGAATGGAAATTGCTCAGGAGTTCAAAACTTTGGAGGTGCAAGAGGAGTTTCCAAAAGTAAGGGACAGGATAAAACTCCACAATCATGGAGCTCTGTTGGCCTAAAGACTTCTTGAGAAACTTCCTCTGAGGTTGGGCACTTGAAATATATGTTGTTGTCAGGAGCTTTATCTTCCTTTGTAGTGAGACCATCAAAGGTGGGTCTGCATATATGTGACCTGGAGGACATGGTCTCTTATATTCCAATGAACATTAGGCAGCAGTGCTGAATTCTCTCTTTATAGATATCTGTGGCCACTGGGGGCTAAGTGTCTCTCCGTGTGGACTGTGAAGCTATTTGGTCATCCTCCACTTTTTGTGGTGTTTCTTGCTGCTGCATTGGGAGTTTGGTATTTGCTTCTCGAAAAACAAAAAGTTCAACTGGGACACAGTGCTGGAGGGAGTTCTGTCATGTGTCGTGTGTCAGGGTCTGCAGGAGAATGCACCAAATAGGCTTCTATCACACATAGGTTGCCCCCTTGACCATAGCAACCTGATTCTGAACATTGCCCTGAAATTTCTCCATATAACAAGATGCCTTTACATACAAGGTTCTGCTGGCTGCACCATGTCAGTCGCAACCCATTTGGAAGTAAATGGCAGATCCACATGGCCCCACCACAGATGTTTTATCACACACATGCACAACACTGTTCTATGACCACTAATTAGGAGGCTCCAACGTACTGACATCTCTGTTCTACACCATTATCATGAAACCCAGTCAATCAAGGCACTGTCTTGTACACTCGAATTAGCAACAGGACATCGAAGGTTCTCCAGTGCCACCTGGTCAAGGGAATTTCAAGAATGTCATGGTATTTATGTAGCCATTTTTCAAGGATGAAGTTGGAGGCACTGTGGGTTTCCATTCATTCAGGAACCATTAAAGGTTGAGGAAGATCATTTCAATGAAAGCTCTGGAGAAATTTCACAGGCAAGGCTTCCCAAAGAGTGGGCAAAAGGTTACATGAAGCCACGCACATAGAGGTCTACAATGTGAGGTCCATGTGTGTTTTGACTCTCAACTATGGATTCCAAGGCTTTCAGAATAAAATCATATGGTATCATGGCTGAGATTCCCTGTGCTCTGTGGAAAGCCGCCCTTGGTCTAGATCTCAGTTTCCAAGGGCGACTCTCACGCGTGGCCTCCAAAAATGCCAACACAAATCATGGCAATTCTTCTCTGAGGTCAGTTCCACAACGCAGTGTCAAAGGGGAATCACATCAGAGTTTAAACCCCGATGGACCCAGTCATCTTTTCCAACCACCACACTAATGACCGCAATTAAAACCAAAACACTTCCACATAGCCCTCATATTCTTCCATATAGATACTAATCATAACCTCTGGCTGGAGGTTTCCATGAGGGGCACATCCAAAGACAGTGTCCAAAATACGTTCTCTTGCCCCTCATTTGCCTAAAGTCATTGTGGCCGGGACACCTTTCCTGTGAACCAGGAGTGATCAAATAGGCCTGCTCTTAATACTGCTCTGATTCTCCAATTTGAGGCCTACTGACAGTCAGGTATAGATTCTTTATGTGATTTGGAGTCATGAGGAAACCCAAGCACCTCTGCAGGGCTTTGAAGTACTAATTTTACCCAAAGGATTCCTATTCTCACTTGATGGATGTCAGGAAACTAATAAAGAAAGGAAAGAAGCTTCATCCACTATAACTGATCTTTTTGCCATTTTGGTTTTGGATGCACACATGGCATCTTTTTTAGATCCATCTGGTTTTGAGAATCTAAGCCACAACCTGACACAGGGCCAAGATACTGATTCAGACACATCCATTTCCAAAGCAATTAAGGAAAGAGCCACAGGTGATGCCCATTCATTTCCATTTGAAAACTATTTTCTTCAGGCTTCACAAAGTGTGACCTGAGGCAAAGACCTTTCTGACATTCAGGGCAACAGAAAAATAGGTAAGTAAAAGTCCCAAAGCAGGGTTTCTCCACTGAGACTTTTCTATTCACACTGATATTTGAGTTTTCTGAGATGATCACATTTCCTTCAGCTATTCAGTACATGGCCATTTCACAGAGCTTGGAGGTGGTAAATATCTTGGACACAAAACCATGAGCCTATTCTGGAGAGTTGAGAGAATTCAGGAAGAAAACTGAAACTTAGGAATATAATAGGTGTTGCACATCAATAAGGCTGCCCACTCTCTATTCATACATTGGGCAGGATGAATGCTGGGAGCTTTCTACTAGACACAACACATCCATTGATGCATTCTCTTTTCTATTGTCTACAACCACTGACACAGTAAGATACACAGACATAGAAACACTCGCCTTGCCAAACGACATACAAGAAACAGTCTACCCCAAAACAAACAAACCGACTTTCCTACCTATTCTCAGAACATGAGACAAAACCACATACTCACACCCACACTCAAAAAGGCACCTCCTTCCCCCAAGTAGGTCTCTGACTATATGGAGTGTCCTCTGACTGGTGAGCCATACTTCGTTCCCCCGAAATGGCCTGTACGGTCTCAGATCTTGTCTCCTTTTTCAACTCAGTGAAGTTGCCAGCAGCCAGTGGTGAGCAACTACCTACTTTCCCAGGAAAGGACCCTCTTCATAGCTATTCTGTCATTTGACCATCCTCACATCAGTAGGTACCAAGAAAGGCTGACTATGTCCATGGTAAATACAAACAATTGAGCCCACTGGGACGGGGACTGGGACTGGCTCTGGGTGCCTGGCTTCCTGGATACCAAGTTCAGAGAGTTCCATCAACAAGGAAGTTAAGTAGGTCAATTCTTTCAGGAACTGAGTGAGGTCACTGCCGTGACAACCACTTTGTCCTAACAATTGCTTCAGTTGCTTCCAAGTGTCCCATGAGATGGAGGCTGCCCCTACTTCCTGTGACACTTTCACAAGTTAGAATGGTATGTAAACCATAGGCACCCAGGAACAGCTCTCCACACAGGCCTGGTTTGGTCCATCTTCTCTACATTAAGAAGAGAGAGGCTGATTCAGACACATCCCTTCATTCTGACCAGGGTTTTGGCATTGGAAGATGACTTTTGCTCTCTTAGTTCCTCAATAGCTGCCTACATCTTATCCAGGGATCATTTCTGCATGGACATTTTAGGTTCTCAGCAGGTGGAAGATCCCCTACATTCCTGTATTGTAAGACGAACTCTGTACCTGCTCTTCTGTAAAGTGAGATTGAGAAAAGAGTGTATGGTTACGGTTAATAACAGGTTCTATTTGGGTTCAGAATCATTGTGCAAGATGATTAATGGTATTGGGAACCTGCAATATTTTCAAAAATATACAGGGGAAATATAAGTTTGAAAACAGAAATCCAGGTAAGATTTGAAGCCCAGAAAGGCATTAGGCCTTTGAGTGGGATACTTAGCTTTGAATTATATTCTGCACAGTTGTCTCAGATGAATCGATATACAATTGCCTTGTACCTTGGATGATTGAATGTCAAAGAGAACGTCCAGTCAAAAAGTGATAGTCGGTACGATTAAGACGAAAGTCGGTAGGTTTAGAAAGAAGAGTGAGTATAAGAGTGGGACCAAAAGTTCTTTAGCAATAGGCTTTCGGGTAGACAGTGAATGTAAATGTCAGCACATGTGAAGAGTCAGTCACAATAATGAACTGGGATAATATGTAGGGAAGCAGAAATCAATAGAGACATTAGAAAATCAGGCAAAGTATAAATTGTGTGGTAGGATTAGACATTTTCAACAGGATTGAGGTTGAATATATAATCTTAGGAAGAAACAAATATGTATTCACCAATAGTATTGACATTAGAGAGCATTAGGCAACCTGGACATGGATGTTTTTAGTAACGCATGCTCACTTTCACTTAGGCTTTGGTACAATCATAAGAGTGACATTTTCATAATGTGTCCAGAATATTACTGTGATAAAATGTATATGTAGATCAGGTGACATGAGTATTTCTGCCAACATTTCTGGGAGCTACATTTTGAAGATGAATAAATTAGTATTGGGGATACAAATAGATGTACCCTGTGTCTATAAATATAGAGATAATGCATGAATAGACCATACTGTGAATAAATAATAAAAGTGGTTCAAACTTTAAATAATGGATTGAATTGATATCAGAAAATATACAGGGAATCTTATATTGATATACAATCATTCATTCCAATCAGTTACACATGTAATGGTAAAATTAGGGTTATGGTATATCATGAAGAATGTGTGAGTTTTGCTTCAAAATGATTATGAAAACCAAAATGAATGTGTTTGGAAATAAGTGTCATGAAAAGACCATTCAGGAAACTAGGAGTAATACATGTGTTCTGAAGCAGGAAATGATTGAAAATGAATCAAATGCGTATAAATTTGTGAACTTGTGGATGAAATATATATCCTATGATGTGAATAAACTGAAGAAATTGTAATGTACCAGTGTTGAACAAAATGAACTTCAAAATACACATCATGTCAGATAGATTTCTACTTGCATTGATGTTAAACTGTGTCAGTCACTGTAGAAATATTAGGATTGTATGCACCATTCACTTAAGTTAGTTTTCAGTACTAGAAAACAAATATGTATTTCAGGTGGATGAATATTTCTGAGAATAATCTTGTGAAAAGTTGATTATAAATCCACATACATGAACATAAATGAATTTAGGGAGTGTATATAAGACACATATATTTCATATTTTGAAAAATCTGAAGAGTGTATATATATACAAAACACACACACAGACAATAAAAAGTAGCAATATATATGCCAAACAAAATTCATCATGAAATATATATCATCCATAGATGCAAAAATATTTATGTTACTGAACATGGATTTATGTAAAATGTTGTTCTACTAGGAAGCTCACCCATAGATTGAATTTTGAGTTCCAACAGCGTTTATGGGGAGTGATCTCTTCTCACAATTTGTATCTGCCAAGTCAGCCTCCTCACAAGAATGTACGTGTGATTCCAAGTAGGATTCTATATGTGCAGATAAAAATACATGTGTTGAATAGGCTACAGAGAAATGGAGACAGGAATTCACATATTTGTTAACTTTAAAAACACATGGAGAACGATTTCAATTAAAAATTAACTAGATTTATAACACCTACCCTATATCATGCAAAAGGCAAGTCCAAATATACACCATGCCTCCTCTGAACTGCTTGTATTTCTATTCTGTTTGGGTTATTTTTCTCCATCATATTAGGATTAGTAGTCAGAGTGTAGTAGGGTATGGGTTAGTGTCAGTTGTCCCGGTCGGCCGCACACATCAATGTGGGCAAGGAACCTAGTTGGGGAGGAATGAAGGGACAAGAGACACGAGAGATTACAGCAAGACTGGAGTTCTGATCATGCTGCAAACTTTTATTGTTCTCACATGGGAATTTATATGTTGTGGATGGGAAAGCTCTCTTATCGGCAGTTGCTGGATGTCTTCAGAAAGTTTGATAACCTCAGGATGTTGCAGGAAGACAGATGGCCGCAGGATGTCTCAGGGAGATAGATGGCTGCGGGATGTCTCCCAGGCAGGATATCTCCCAGGGGGCTGTTTCTTTTCAGTGTCAGGCTATTCTTTGAAGGAGAACTTTCTTCTAGCCCCTGACCTCTCTTTCTTATATAAAATATTTGACCATACCTTACCGGCCAATGTTTTAGGGGGTGATAGAGGCTCTGTTTCTCTAGCAGGCCTTAGAATATCTCCTGATTCGAGAGAGCATGTTTACTAGGAGATTTCGTGGTGGCCTTGGCATGTTTTGGGAGGGGACGGCTTTGAGGGGGAAGCAGGCCGACCACCATGCACCAGAGCGTGTCACTAAGAGGTCTTCTGTTTTGGGATCCGTGGATACATCCTCCTGCAGTCCATCCTGCACCCTCCGTTATTATGGCCCAACGTCCTCACTCCATGGGTGCATCCTCCCCCAAGTGGAGGGGCCCATGGAGGACGAACCCTTATGGCAATGGCAGAAGATGGTTGGTCAGAGCTGTTACTTATAGTTTAATGTAAGAAAGAGAGATCTGTGGGGATGTAAACTTAAGAAATAAGCCTGTGAGAAGGGTAGAACATCCTTTTAAATGTTGGCAGCATGGTCTTCCATCTCCAGGCGATGATAGTGGACCTGTATGGGCTTAGAGGCCAAAATATTAATCTGTTCTATAATAAATTGTACAAGCCTGTTTATAATGCAGGGTCCTATGGACACCATTAAAAGTAAACCCAACAAAGGGCCTAATAGGGGAAGAAGGTAGGGTAGAAATCCATTAAACCCAGTCCAGAGGGGATTTTCAAAAAGTTCCCTTCATCTCTTTTCTAGATCTTCTTGAAGCTGCTTAATTATAGTGCGTACTATGGCTGATTTATTGGCATTAAAGTAGCATCGTTCCCCTAAGGCCAAGCAAATACCTCCCTGGTTAGCTGTCAGTAAATCTAAGCCTTCTCTGTTTTGAAGGAACACTTCTGCCAGGGAGTCTACTAGGTCCTGCAAATCTTTAATGGTTCCTGATATAGTTTGTACATCATTTATAAGTTGTTGAGACAGGCGACGCTAAGAGTGTATAGCCATGCCTAAGCCAGCTGTACCTGTGGCCACAGTAGCTGTTATTCCAAGGCTGGCAACGAGTGGTAAGGCCTGTATTGCCCGCCTGTGTCTTTTGACTGAGGTGTCTAGACTAGGAATGCATAGAGTTTCGTCTCCTGGGACAATAGTTATATCAGGGAGTAATAAGGCAAGAACACAGCCAACGGTCCAATTCGATGGAAGCCTCGGGAAGGCCGAGTTTCCTCCACACATGAAAACTGTGCCATTGGAGGGACAAAGAGATGGGGTAGATGAGGAATAGTTTTGTACTGTTGAGCAATTTCCAAAGGAAGTAACTCCAACATCAATATCATAGGTATTATTTTGCATCGCGCCTAAAAGACATATTGTAAAAGTGCCTATAGACTGTACTTTTAAATGAAATCTGGGTTGGCATGTATTATCATCGTCTATGATAGAATTAATAGGAACTGCCATAGGCATGATTGCCCCTGTTGTCATGGAGAGCCAGCAATCACCAGCAAAGTTGGGGTTGGAATTATTAAGCAAGGAGAAGGTAGTTTCCAAAATATCTAATGTATTGTTATCTAAACCTGGGAGCTGGCATTTTGGCTATATTAAGGGATGATATGTGAGCTCAGGGATTTGGGGTTTCAAAAGTTTGATTATCTGAGGATGCTTGACAGCATAAGGGAATCCTCCACCATCAGTGACCCCTGTAGGTGCCTTAATGGGGCAGCAGGAGGGTTTACCAACAGGGCCTTGGCACCCAACTGACTGTAGCTTGGTGTATTTGCCTTCTCCTCCCCGGTCAAAAAGAACGGGGGTATAATGAATAGTGGTCCCTCCTGCTGCATGAGTTTTAGTTAGGGAGGCTTCAAAAAATTGTTCTCCCTGCTTGTTAACACAAATTGAGGCCGACGCATAACAAGTGGCATGCATCGCTTGGGTATGCGTTCAAGTTGCAGAACAATTTTGGAGAGCTTTACTTGTACTAGGGGGAATAATCTTTGGCTTGTTAACACATACCAATTTAGGCTGATGAACTCCTCTGAGTTTATGGTCAAACTTGGCCCGGAGGTAAGCCACCTTAGTCACGCAGTCAGCAGTCTGGGTCAAACTAGTGGGAGCCTGAGTCCAAGATCCTCCCTTGCGTTCACAGGGAGGGCCAAAAAGGTACTCCATGATGTTGGAAGGTGGAGGGCCAAAGCCTCCGTGTACAATCCTGTTCAGCATAAGTGCCTTAAGTAGGATCCTCACACAGATTGTTGGCTGCATCTGAAAAAGAGGAAAATTTGTCCTCAGGGGGAGGGCCTCCATCCCCGTGTTGAGGTAAGCCATTAACCTGTTTAACCAGGCGTTCTGGTAACCATCTTGGGGCTGCTTGCTCTTCGTCCAAAACACAAGCTGAGCCTCGTCCACAGATGAGGACAGGACCTGGGCGTTTCCATTTATTTGTAAGGGGATTGTGCCACATAACAGGTGGGCGAACAGAATTGGACGAGGATTGCCTGTGTCAGTCTGCAGCCGAATGGCCTTCATTGTCTAGGGAAAGAAAAATAAGGGCAAATAATGCATGATTAAGGCGATGCCTGTGAGTGGTAAATACAAGTGCAGAAGCATTAATGCGGGTTAGCCAAGTCTTTAGGTAAGGTGGGCACGTTCCACAATGCCTGAGGCTTGTATGGAATTCCAGTAGTATGCCAAATTTGCGAGGTAGCACAAAACTGTTTAAACTTGGCACTGGTATATGCAGGACAATTATATTTTTTTAATATGTATTGGTTTACCCATTACAGAAAACGCTGAAACAAGATGAGAAAGGACATCTTTGATAGCCTCTCCAGAATGTGGTGATGCGAAAATAAGGCCACTGAAGGTATCTACAGAAACGTGTACATATTTGGTTTTTCCAAATTCAGAAAAATGAGTAACATCCATTTGCCAAAACTGATTGGACAGTAACCTTCGGGGGTTAACTCCCAAGTGTTGAATGGGGAGGGAGACAGGGCAACCAGGGCATGCTTTTACTATTTCTCGTGCCTGTTGCCTGGTAATTTTACATAGTTATCGAAGTTTCTGGGAATTTAGATGGTAAGATTGTGTAACTCCGTGGCCTTTTGAGTGCAGCCAACAAAAATTGGAAAGATGAAACGAGTTGCTGCATCAGCTTTGGCATTACCTTGTGTTAGAGGGCTGGGAAGATCAGAGTGTGCCCTGCTGTGTCCTAAGAAAAATGGGTGTTGTCTGGCCTGAATTAGCTGCTGAAGCTGGTGAAACCGATGGGCGACATTGGAAGAAGCCTTAATGGTGGGTGAAATCTCAAGCAGGCGCACAGAATGAGCAATGTAGGCACTGTATGTATAAATATTAACAGGATTATCAAAAAATGTGTTAAAAACTTGTGTTATTGCAAACAATTCCACAAACTGTGCTGAATGATAGACAGTATAAAAGGTGTTAGGCTGGTTATTGACAACAAAGACTGCTCGGCCATTACTGGAACTGTCTGTAAAGACAGTAAGGGCTTGAGGAATGGGAGCCTTTTGAGTAATTTTGGCAAAAATAAATGGATGTAACTGGACAAAATGTAAAAGGGGGTCATTGGGTAGGTGGTTATCAATTGTTCCCAAAAAGCCTGATAAGGCAATACGCCATTCATCCTCCGTCTGTAGTAAAAATTGGATTTGGTCTTTAGTATATGAAATTAAAATATTATCGTGGTCTTTGCCAAAATGTTGTCGAGATAGCAAACAACTTTTAAAAATAATAGAAGCTACCTGAGCAAGAAAAACAGTAATAACCTTGGAGAATGTGGTGGGTAAATGGACCCAAAGCAAAGGCAGCCTTTATTTCTAAAATGTGTATTTCGTTGCCAAAATATTCCTGTGGATGTATGAGGAGTGTGTAAAATAACCAGAACCGGAGGAAGGTTTTAAGAATGTTCTTTAAAAAACTGTTTGGCAATGGCTTCTGTGACTTGGTTTAATGCCTGTCATGCCTCGGGAGTAAGTTTTTGAGGGGAGGAGGGGTGGGAATCACCTCTCAAAATATCATTAAGGGACAAAAGTACACAAGGTGGTAATTTTAAATATGTTTTTAGCCATTGAATATTCCCCAGGAATTTTTGAAAATCATTAAGGTTTTGAAGATGGTCCACCCATAGTGGTATCTTAGGAATTTGGATCTGATTATCTTGAAGTTTAAGGCCCAAATAGGTATAACAGTCCTGTGTTTTAACCTTATTAGGAGCTATCTGTTGTCCCAAGGAAGTGAGGATTTTGTAAATGTCCAAGTAACAATTAATAAGGTCATGGTTATTAGGTGCAGCAATTAACAAATCATCCATATAATGTAAAATATAAATTTGTGGCCATAGCTCTCTCACAGGGTCTACTGCTTGAGCAACGTATTTTTGGCAAAGACTAGGGCTGTTGGCCATACCTTGGGGAAGAACCTTCCATTGAAATCTCTGCATAGAGCCCTGAAAATTAATGCGAGGGAGACTAAAGGCAAAATAGGGTCTATCCGCAGGATGTAAAGGAATGGTAAAAAAACAATCTTTTAACTCAATAATCATTTTACAATAGTTTTTGGGAATAGCCACTGGTGTGGGAATGCCTGGCTCTAGTGCTCTCATTGGGCACATAGCTTTATTAATGGCACACAAATATTGTAAAAGGCACCACTTGCCTGATTTTTACTTGATAACAAAAATGGGAGTATTCGATGTTGAGGTTGAGGGCTCTACATGGCCGGCTGCCAGCTGTTCCTGCACTAACATGGAGGCAGCCTCCATATTTTCTTGGGTAAGTGGCCATTGATGCACCCACACAAAAGTCTGAGTTTCCCAAATAATTTTATCTCCATGGGGTACAGGAGAGTCAGAGACCGACACTAAAAATCCGAATACCCAAGTCCATATGTATTTGTTTTTTGTATGGGTTTTATTGGCTCAACCAGTCCTTGTCTCAGTCTCCCAAGGCCTGTACCAGGGACAAAATTTATATGAAGCATTTGATGAGTTACCATGGAATTGGGAATGGCATGAATAACTTCCATTTGACTCAAAATATCTCGGGCCCATAGGTTAACAGGGAGGTCAGGAACAACGAAAAGAGTGACAATTCCCTTATTACCCTCTTTATAAGTCCAGCTAAGAGCCGTAGAGCTGACCAGAGGATTTTTTGACTGTCCTATCCCTTTAAGGTCAGTCAAGGATGAGGTGAGGGTCCAAGCTGATGGCCAATATTTTTGAGAAATAATTGTGTCATCAGCTCCAGTATCTAGAATTCCTTGGAATTCCTTTCCTTCAATAAGTAAGGAAATTGTAGGTCTTTTGTGAGAAACGGGTTGAACCAAATTTACATCAGAGCAGCCCAAGGAGGCAGTCCCCTGCGGTAGGTTTGGGCGGTGGAAGTGCCTCCTGGATTCAAGGGAAGGAGTATTAATTGTGCAAGACTTGTTCGTGCTGGGATGGCCACAACTCCATTAATAGCTGTGGCCAGTATTTTTTTCTCCAGTGAAATCATTATTATTAATGCCATGGAAGACCTGAACACCATGTAAGTTAGTAGAGGCTCTCCCAAAAATAAGGGCACACATATGAGATTGAGGGGGACCCATAATTCCAGTGGGTATTATCTGGGGTCCATGCATTGAGTCCAATATAGTATCGGTGGTGGCACAGAGGTCCAATCCTGCGCTGCCTGGAGTGGCTAGTTGGAGGGAGGCAATTGTGGAGAAGAATTTTGAGGTAGGTTGGGAGTTTGGGAGGGAACAAATCTTATTGCCCCTGGGTTTGTCCTGGGGGATGTCGTGGCCCGGGGCTGGCCCCGCAGGGAGTTTCGCAAGAAGCAGGAAAAAATAGGCTGTCTGAGGGCATTTGTCTTAGATCTACACTCACTGGCCCAGTGATGACCTTTACCACATCTAGGGCAAAGGATAGCTTGGGGCGGTATAGCCCCAGTTGAAGGAGACGCTATTCCTAGGCTTTTTTTGCCTGTCGGACACTTGCCTGCAAAATGGCCAGGTTGTTTACAAGTAAAGCAAGTACGTGAGCCAGGATTGTGAAAGGTCTTGGTAAAGGTGGCACCTAGGGCAAGACCCATGGCATGGGCTGCACCTACCCCTGCATAGAGTCTAATAAAGTCAGAAAGTTTCCCTTTATCCTTATGTGGTTGAAGAACATCCTGACATGCCAGGTTGGCGTTTTCAAAGGCAAGATGTTTTACAAAAGCGCTTTTGCTTTCGCTTGGTCCAAGCAAGCATTCCACAGCTAGGTTAAGCCGGGGAACAAAGTCGCTATAAGGCTCGTCGGGCCCTTGTCAAATTTTTGCCAGGGAAGTGGTAGCCGAGGCTTTTGAGGGAGGTGTCTCCAAGCATGTAAGCCAGTCATCTGAATCTGCATCAAAAGTCCAGCAGGGAAATGTGCCTGTTTAGTTTTATTGTCAAAAGGCTCATTGCCCACTAGCTTAACATAAGTCCTGGATTTAGAGAAGGCCTTAGTTAAAATTTTTTGAGCAGTTTCCCGACAGTGCTCTTTAAAATCTGCATTCCATAACAGGAAGTCTCTGGCACTGAGGGTAGCTTGGTCTAAAAATTTCCAATCATTGGGAGTAAGTCATTGTGTGCTGTGGCTTTCTAATAAAGCCAACGTGTAGGGTGCAATGGGGCCATAGTGAGCACAAGCCTTTTTAAGTTTTTCAGGAAAATGCAGGCTTAATTTTTTGTAGACTCTGGGTTCCTGCCTGCCTAGGGCTGAACTCCTCATCCTCTGAGTCCTGATCTCCTTAATCCATTTCCCCGCTTCCTCCTCTTTATCCTCGTCTAATTCTTTGACCTCAGCCTGGGCAGGCTTATCTATCAGACTGGTGGTGACTGGGAAGGCAAGCACAGGTCAATGGAGTGGCTTCCCCTTTGTATTAGACCACTGTAGGCCAGTTGCTTTGACTCCATACCTAAGGCTAATGAAGAGAGCTCAGAGTGAAGGGATCTTAATTCTTTTAAAGGTTGGATCTGTTCCTGTGTATGTTGAAAGGATGCTCACAAAGGAGCCAGTTTAGGCAAGGGAAGTGGGGAGAAAATATCGGGGGGGGGGGGCATTTGTTCCCTGAAGGGCCAGAGCACAAAAGGCAGGAGGGATATAGGAGGGAGGTGGATGTGTAAGTCCTATAGGCTGTGGCAGGGTCTTGAGAGGTGGAGGGTCTTCTGAATGGTAGCGAGCTGCTTCCTTCTCCAAGGTAGCCTCCTCTAAAGGGGTCAATGAGTCTCCGGTATTTAAAACTGGATAAAGGCAGTTGGTAATCATTGGAGCCCTATTCATTAGGGTGGTATTTTGAGGGGGACCAGGAAGGTTCCCACGGTCCTGGGGAGCCTGAGAAGGGTCTATGTCTATACTAACTGATGGGCATGCCGAGGGGATATGAGAAGTATTTGCATAGTCTCTTTCCCAACCTTGACAACTTTTAAGGTACCATTGTCAAAGGGTGAACTTTTAAGAATTCTATTAATTAAGTTCCAGTAAGAAAAGGTGGGAACAGGCACTTTTTCTGGGCCAAAGGATTCATAATAATCTTTTAAACAGTCTCCTACTCTAAGCCATCTTTTACCATCAATGGTCCTTTAAAGAGGAAACCATGGACACTGCTCTCTTATGTGTGAAAAGAAAAAAAAATTAAGTCTTTTTTCTTAATACGCGCCCCCATGTCTGGAAGGACTCCTTGTAGCCTGACAAAAACAAATCATGTGACGAAACTGCTTGCCCCATGGTGGGTCAATCACCGTGTGTCATCCCCACCCTCCTCCTGGATCTGTCTCTCGGTGGTGTCTTCTGCGGTTATTGCAAGCTCCGCTTGACCAAATCTTCCAGGAGGACGGGGTCCCCCTCAATCAAAAGCTCGAGCCCCAGTCAGTGGGCGCCAGATGTCCCGGCCGGCAGGACACATCAACGTGGGCAGCGAACCTAGATAGGGAGGAATGAAGGGACAAGAGACACGAGAGATGACAGCAAGACAGGAGTTCTGATCAAGCTGCAAACTTTTATTGTTCACACAGGGGTATTTGTATGCTGGATGTGGGAAATCTCTCTTATCGGCACTTCCTAGATGTCTTCACAAGGTGAGAAAACCTCAGGAAGTTTCAGAAAGACAGTTGGGCACAGGATGTCTCAGGGAGACAGATGCTACAGGATGTCTCCCAGACAGGATGTCTCCTGGTGGCTGTTTCTTGTAAGTGTCAGGCTATTCTTTGAAGGAGAATTCCTTCTACCTCTGACAGTCAGGGATTCAGTATTTCGAATAGAAAATTGGAAAATGAATCCAATGTGTATGCAAATATATGCTACCCAAAAGTCTTCCCACTCTCATTCAGAACAATGCCTTGACATTACCTTCACCCCAAGTAAGACACAATAAGAGGAGAAGAGTTAGAAAATCTGTGAATACACATCTGGAATGGAAAATGCTCAGTAGTTAACAACCTTGGAGGTGGTAGAGATGTTTCGAAAAGTAAGGTACATGGTAAAAACTCCACAAACATGAAGCTCTCTTGGCCTAAAGACTTCTTGAGAAACTGCCTCTGAGGTTGGGCACTTGAAATATATGTTGTTGTCAGGAGTTTTAACTTCCTTTGTAGTGAGACCATCAAATCTGGGTCTGCTTCTGTGTAACCTGGAGCACATGGTTTCTTTTTTTCCAATAAACATGAGGCAGCAGGGCTGAATTCTCTCTTTGTAGGTAATTTGTTGCCATTTGGGGGCAAAGTGTCTCCCAGTGTGGACTTTGAAGCCATTTGGTCTTCCTCTACTTTTCATGGTGTTTCTTGCAGCTACACTGGGAGTTTGGTATTTGCTTCATGAAATACGAGGAGGTCAACTAGGACAGAGTGCTGGAGGGAGTTCTGTCACGTGTGTTGGTTAAGGGTCTGCAGGAGAGTGCACCAACCAGGCTTCTATCCCACTTAGCTTGCCTCCTTGACAATAGAAATCTGATTCTAAACATTGCCCTGAAACCTCTCCGTATAACAAGATGCCTTTACATACAAGGGTATGGGGGCTGCACCATGTCAGTCACAAACCATTTGGAAGCCAATGGCAGATCCACATGACCCCATCACAGATGTTTTAACAAACACCTACACTCCACTGCTCTAGGCCGAATACTCATCGGGCTCCAAATTACTGGCATCTCTGTTCTACACGATTTTCATGAAACCCAGTCAAACAAGGCACTGTCTGGTACACTCATGATCATCTATAAGACATCCAAAGGTTCTCCACTGACACCTGTTCATGAGAATTTCAAAAATTTAATGGTATTTATCTAGCCTTTTTTCAAGGATGAAGTTTGAGGCACTGTGGGGTTTAATTCATTCAGGAACCATTAAATGGAGAGGAAGCTCATTTCAATGAAATCTCTGGAGAATTCTAACAGGCAATGCTTCCCAACGACAGGCTAAAAGGTCACATTAAGCCAGGCGTTTGAGGTCTACAATGTGTGATCCTTTTGTGTTTTGACTTGCAACTATGGCTGCCAATTCTTTAAGAATAAAATCATGTGATATCCTTCCTGAGATTCCCAGTGCTCTGTGGAAAGCCACCCTGGGCCTTGATCTCAGTTTCCAAGGGCGACTCTCATGTGTGGCCTCCTAAAATCCAATCACAATACATGGCAATACTTCTTTGAGGTCAGTTCCATAACTCAGTCTCTAAGGGGAATCACACCAGTGTTCAAGCCCAGGTGGCCTCAGTCATCTCTTCCAACGGCCACAAAAATGACCACAATTAAAACCAAAACACTCCCACATGGCCCTCATCTTCTTCCATATAGACACTAATCATAACCTCAGGCTGTAGGTTTCCATGAGGGCCAAAGCCAAAGACAGTATGCAAAATAAGGTCCCTTTCTCCCATTTGCCTAAAGTCAGTGTGGCAGGGACACCCTTCCTGTGAACCAGGAGTGATCTAAGAGGCCTGCCCTTAATACTGCTCTGATTCTCCATTTTGTGGCCTAATGACTGTGGGGTTTAGATTCCTTATGTTAATTGGGGTCATGAGAAAACCCAAGCACCTATGGCCTAGCCTCTGTAGTGATTTGAAGAACTCATTTGACCCAAAGGATCACTATTCTCAAAGATGGAGGTCAGGAACCTTACAGAGGAAGGTGAGAGACTTCATCCACAATGACTGCTCTTTTGGCTATTTTGGTTTTGGATACACACATGGGATTTTTTTAGATCCATTGGGTGCTGAGAATCTAAGCCACAACCTCACACAGGGCCAAGAAGCTGATTCAGACACATCCCTTTCCAAAGCAATTAAGCCAAGAGCCAAAGGTGATGCCCATTCATTTCCATTTGAAAACTCTTCAGTCTTCACAAAGGGGTGGGCTGAGGCAAAGACCTTCCTGACATTCAGGGCAATAATACAATAGGTAAGCAAAAGGCCCAAAGCAGGGTTTCTCCACTGAGACTTTCCTGGTCAAACTGATATCTGAGTTTTCTGAGATGCTCACCATTGCCTTCAGCTATCCAGTACATGGCCATGTCACAGAGCTTAAAGGTGGTACATATCTTGGACACAAAACCATGAGCCTATTCTGGAGTTTGGCCAAAATTCAGAAAGAAAATAGGAACTTAGGAAGATATTAGGAGTGGCCGATCCATATGGCAAGCCGCAGACCATTCATAAATAGGACAGGATGAATGCTGGTAAGATTTCTACTAGATAGGACATATGAATTGATGCACTCTCTATTCTAATGTCTACAACCACGGACACAGTGGGATACACAGACATAGAAACACTCGCCTTGTCAAAAGACTTACTAGAAACATTTCACACCAAACCAAACAAAACGACTTTCCTACCTATTCTCAGAACATGAGACAAAATGACAAACCCACACCCAGACCCACACCCACACCCACATAGACCCCCAAGCAGGTCTGTGAAAATATGGAGTGACCTTTGACTGGTGGGCCATAATATATTCCCCCATAATGGGCTGTCCTGTCTCAGATCTGGTCTCCGTGTCCAACTCTGTAAAGCTGTTAGGAGCCAGCGGTGAGCCAGTACCTTCTTTCTCAGGAAAGGCCCCTCCTCAGACCTTCCTGGCATTAGGCTATCCTCACATCAGTAGGTACCAAGAAACACTGTCTCTGTCCTTGGAAAATCCAAACAAGCTTGAACACTGGGACATGAACTGGGACTAGCTCTGGGTGCCTGACTTCCTGTATCCCAAGTTCAGAGAGTTCCTTCATCAAGGAAGTGAGGTGAGGTCATTTCCTTCAGGAACTAAATGAGGTCACTGCCTTGACAACAACTTTGTCCTAAAAGTTGCTTCTAAGAGTCCCATGAGATGGAGGATGCACCTACTCGCTCTGACATTTTCACAAGTTAGAATGGTGTATCAACCATAGGCACCCGGGAACAGCTCTCCACACAGGCCTGGTTTGGTCCATCTTCTCTACATTAAGATGAAAGAGGCTGATTCAGACACATCCCTTCATCTTGACCAGGTTGTTTACCATGGAAGTTGACTTTTCCTCCCT
This sequence comes from Callospermophilus lateralis, assembly GCF_048772815.1. Taxonomy (NCBI): domain Eukaryota; kingdom Metazoa; phylum Chordata; class Mammalia; order Rodentia; family Sciuridae; genus Callospermophilus; species Callospermophilus lateralis. The sequence continues at coordinate 68,969 of NW_027512411.1, forward strand.
CAGGTCCTTCATAGCTGCCTACATCTTCTCCATGGATCATTTCTGCATGGACCTTTGAGGTTCTCAGCAGGTGGAAGTTTCCCTACACTCCTGTATTGTAAGGCCAACTCTGTCCCTGCTTTTCTACAAAGTTAGATTGAGGGAACAGTGTATGGTTTGGGTAATAACAGGTTCGATTTTGTTAGGAATCATTCTGAGCGATGAATAATGGTATTGGGAACCTGCGATATTTATTAAATTATATTGGTAAAATATATGTATGAAAACAGAAATCTAGGATTTGAAGCCCAGAAGGGCATTGGGCCCATGATTGGGATACGTAGTGTTGAATTAGGTTCTGCACAGATGTCTCAGATAAATCCATTTACAATGGCATAGGACCTTGTACATTGGATGATTGAATGAGGAAGAGAACATACAGTCAAAAAGGGATAGTCGGTAGGATTAGGTAGATAGTCGGTAGGTTTAGGAAGAAGAGTGAGTACAGGATTTGGACGGAAATTTCTTTAGCAATAGGGTTTCAGTTAGAGAGTGAATGTAAATGTCAGCACATATGAAAATTCAGTCACAATGATGAACTTTGAAAAATATGTAGAAAAGCAGATAATAATAGAGACTTTAAAAAATCTGGCAAAGTATAAAGTGAGTGATAGGATTAGACATTTTGTACACTGTTGAGTTTGAATATATAATCTTAAGAAGAAACAAATATGCAGTGACCATTAGGATTGACATTTGAGAGCATTAGGAAACCTGGACATGGATGCTTTTAGTAATCCATGTTCACTTTCCTTTTAGGCTTTGGTACAATCATAAGTGTGACCTTTGCATTTTTTGTCCAGAATATTACTGTCATAGAATGTATATGTGGATCAGGTGACATGAGCATTTCTTCAAGCATTTCTGGGAGTAAGGATTTCAAGAGCTATAAATTAGTATTGGGGGTACAAAGAGGTGTACCCTGTGTCCATGAATATAGACATAATGCATGAATAGACCACATTTTGAATAAATAATTTAACTGTTCCCACTTTAAATAATGCATTGAATTAATATATGAAATATTATAAGAAATCTTGTATTGATATAATATCATTCATTTCAACCAGTAATACATCTAAATGTAATATTAGGGTTATGGATTATCATGAAAGGTGTGTGAGTATTGCTTCAAAAGTGATCCTAGAAATCGAAAATAATGTGTTTGGAAAGAAGTCTCATAAAAAGACCAGTCAAGAAACATGGAGGAATACATGTGATCTGAAGAAGAAAATGATTGAATGTGAAACAAATGCCTATAAACTTGCGAACTTGTGGATGAAATATATATCCCATGATGTGAATAAATTGAAGAAATAGTAATGTACCAGTGTTGAATAAAACGAACATCCAAATACACATCATGTCCCATAGGAATCTACTTGCATTGATGTTAAACTAGGTCAGTTACTGTAGAAATATTAGGATTTGTATGCACCATTCACTAAAGTTAGTTTTCAGTACTAAGAAACAAATATGTATATCAGGAGAATGAATATTTTGAGAATACTCTTGAGAAAATTTGATTATAAATCCACATACTTGAATATGAATGAGTTAAGGGAGTTTATAATAAGACACATATTTCATATTTTGAAAAATCTGGAGAATTTATATATATATACACACACATACACACACACAAACACACACGGACATTAAAAATAGCATAATATATGCTATAGGAAATTCACCATGAAATTTATATCATCCAGAGATCCAAAAATATTTATTTTATTTAACATGGATTTATGTATAATGTTGTTCAACTAGGAAGCTCACGCATAGGTTGAATTTTCAGTTCTAAAGAGCTTAGGAGGAGTGATCTCTTAAAATTTGTATCTGCCAAGTCAGCCACATCACAAGAATGTACGTGTGGTATCAGGTAAGATTCTATAATTGCATGTAAAAATACATGTGCTGAATAGGCTACAGAGACAGAGAAACAGGAATTCACATATTTGTTAACTTTAAAACACATGGAGAAATATTTTAACAAATAATTGACTAGATTTATAACTCCTACCCTAAATAATGCAAAAGGCAATTCCACTATACACCATGCCTTCTCTGAACTGCTTGCATTTCTATTTTTTTGGTTTATTTTTCTCCACCTTATTAGGATTAGTTGTCAGAGTCTAGTAGGGTAGGTGTTAGTGTGAGGTATTCAGTATTTTGAAAGGAAAATTGGAAAATGAATCCAATGTGTATGTAAATATGTGATACACAAAAATCTTCCCACTCTCATCCAGAACAATGCCTTGACATTACAATCGCCCAGAGTAAGACACAATTAGAAGAGAAGAGTTAGAAAATCTGTGAATAAATATCTGAAATGGAATATGCTCAGGAGTTCACAATCTTGGAGGAGGTAGAGGAGATTCCAAAAGTAAGGGACAGTGTAATCATTCCAAAAACATGGAGCTCTGCTGGCCTAAAGACTTCTTGAGAAACTGCCTCTGAGGTTGGGCACTTGGAATATATGTTGTTGTCGGGAGCTTCAGCTTCGTTTGTAGTGAGACCATCAAATCAGGGTCTTCATCTATGTGACCTGGAGGACATGGTTTCTTATTTTCCACTGAACATGAGTCAGCAGTGCTGAATACTCTCTTTGTAGGTAAACTGTGGACACGGGGGGCTAAGTGTATCCACATGGGCCTGTGAAGCTATTTGGTCATTCTCCACTTTTCGTGTTGTTTCTTGGTGCTGCACTGGGATTTTGGTATTTGTTTCACGAAATACAAAGAATTCAACTGTTACTCTGTGCGTGAGGGAGTTCTGTCACGTGTGGTGGGTCAGGGTCTGCAGGAGAATGCACCAAACAGGCTTATATCCCACATAGTTGCCCCCTTGACCATAGCAACCTGATTCTTAATATTTCCCTAAAACCTCTGCATATAACAAGATGCCTTTACATTGAAGGGACTGCTGGCTGCACCATATCAGTCACAAGCAATTTGGAAGCCAAAGGCAGATCCACATGACCACACCGCAGATGTTTTATCACACACCTGCCCACCACTGCTCTAGGCCCACTCCTCAGGAGACTCCAACTTCCTGGCATCTCTGTTCTGCACAATTTTTATGAAAACCAGTCAATCAAGGCACTGACTGTTATTCTCATCATCAGCCACAAGATATTCAAAGAATCTCCAGTGCCAACTTGTCACGGGAATTTTAAAAATTTCATGATATATTGACCTAGCCATTTTTCAAGGATGAAGTTGGAGGCATTCTGGAACTATTAAATGGTGAGGAAGCTCATTTCAATGAAATATCTGGAGATGTCTCACAGGAAAGGCTTCCCAAAGAGTGGCCAAAAGGTCACATGAATCCTTGAAAATTGAGGTCTACAATGTGAGGTCCATGTGTGTTTTGACTCTCAACAATGGTTGCCAAGTTTTTCAGAATAAAATCATGTGATATCCTGGCTGAGATTTCCAGTGTTCTGTGAATAGCTACCCTGGGCCTAGATCTCAGTTTCCAAGGGCGACTATCGTGCGTGGCCTCCTAAAATTCCAACACTATTCATGGCAATACTTCTCTGAGTTCAGTACGAGAACTCAGTCTTTACGCGGAATCCCACTAAAGTTCAAGCCAAGGTGGACCATGTCATCTCTACTAACCGCCACAAAAATGACTATAATTAAAACCAAAACACTCCCACATGGCCCTCATTTTTTTCCATACAGACACTCATCATAATCTCTGGCTGGAGGTTTCCGTGAGGGGTGCAGCCCAAGACAGTGTCCAAAATAAGCTCCCTTGCCCCTCATTTGCCTAAAGTCAGGGTGGCCTGGACACCCTTCCTGTGAACTAAGAGTGATCAAATAGGCCTGCCATTTATTTTGCTCTGCTTCTTAAATTTGAGGCCTACTGATGGTGGGATTTAGATTCTTCATGTGAATTGGAGTCATGAGAAAACCCAGTCACCTATGGGCTAGAATCTGCAGGGCTTTGAAGAACTTATTTGACCCAAAGGAGCCCTATTCTCACTTGATGGAGGTCAGGAACCTTACCAAGGAAGGAGAGAGACTTCATCCACAATGATTGCTCTTTTGGACATTTTGCTTTTGGATGCATACATGGGATCTCTCTTTAGATCCATCAGGTTCAGAGAATCTAAGCCACAGAATTACACAAGGTCAAGGGGCAACAGAACAATAGGTAAGGAAAAGGCCCAAAGCATGGTTTCTCCACTGAGTCTTTACTGGTCACACTGATATCTGAGTTTTCTGAGATGCTCGCCATGCCCTTCATTTAACCAATACATGGCCGTGTCACAGAGCTTGGAGGTCGTACATATCTTGGACACAAAACCATGAGCCTATTCTGGAGAGTGGCCAGAATTCAGGAAGCAAACAGTAACTTAGGAAGATAGCAGGTGTTGCCGATCCATAAGGCAAGACGCAGTCCATTCATAAATTGGGAAGGATGAATGCTGGGAAGCTTTCTACTAGACAAGACTCATCCATTGATGCATTCTCTTTGCTAATGTCTACAACCATGGACACAGTGAGATACACAGACATAGAAACACTCGCCTTTTCATACGACTTTCTGGAAACACTTTACTCCAAACCAAACAAACCGACTTTCGGACATATTCTCAGAGCATGAGAAAAAAAACCACAAACCCACACCCACAGCCAGATAAGCACCTCCTTCCTCCAAGTAGGTTTGTGACTATCCGGAGTGTTCTCTGACTGATAGGCCATACTATGTTCCCCCAAATAGCCTCTCCTATCTCACATCTGGTGTCCATGGGCAATTCTGTGAAGTTTTCAGGAGCCAGCAGTGAGCCACTACCTTCTTTGTCAGGAAAGGCCCCTCTTCAGAGCTTTCCTGTCATTTGTCCATCCTCACTTCAGTAGATACCAAGAAAGACTGACTCTGTCCTTGTTAAATCAAACAAGTGAGACCACTAGGCCTGGGACTGAGACAGGCTCTAGATGCCTGGCTTCCTGGATCCCAAGTTCAGAAAGTGCCATCACCAAAAAAGTGAGGTGAGGTAACTTCTTTCAGGAACTGAATGAGGTTACTGCCTTGGCAACCAGTTTGTCCTAACACATGCATCCAAGGTTCCCATGACATGTAGGGTGACCGTATTTCTGTGACACTTTCAAAAGTTAGAATGGTATATCAACCATAGGCACCCGGGAACAGCTCTCCACACAGGCCTCATTTGGTCCATCTTATCTACATTAAGAAGAGAGAGGCTGATTCAGACAAAAACCTTCATCCTGACCAGGTTGTTTGCCATGGAAGATGACTTTTGATCTCTCAGGACCTTCATACCTGCCTACATCTTCTCCAGGGATCAATTCTGAATGGACCTTTGAGGTTCTCAGCAGGTGGACAATCCCCTACTTTCCTGTATTGTAAGACCAACTCTGTCCCTGCTCTTTTATAAAGGTAGATTGAGGGAACAGTTTATGGTTAGGGTTAATTACATGTTTGTTTTGGGTTAGGAACCATTTTGCTGGATGAATAATGGTATTGGGAATCTGTGATATATATAAGAATATAGAGTTGAAAAATATGTATGAAAACAGAAATTTAGTAAGATTTAAAGTCCATATTGGCATTGGGCCTTTGATTGGGATACTTAGCTTTGAATTACGTTCTACAGTGATGTCTCAGATAAATCGATAATCAATGACATAGGACCTTGTACCTTGGATGATAGATTGTAGAAAAGAACATCCACTCAAACAGGGATAGTGCATAGGATTAGGAAGATAGTCAGTAGGTTTTGCAAGAAGTGTGAGTACAGGATATGGACCAAAAGTTCTTTATCAATAGGGTTTCGGTAATAGAATGAATGTCAATGTCAGCACATGTGAAGAGTCAGTCACATAGGTAAACTGGGGAAAATATGTAGGAAAGGAAACATCAATAGAGACAGTAGGAAATCAGGCAAAGTATAAAGTGAGTGATAGGATTAGACATTTTAACAGGGTTGATATTCACTATATAATCTTCAAAGAAACAAATATGTAGTCACCAATAGGATGGACATTTGAGAGAATTAGGCAACCTAGACATCAATGTTTTTAGTAATCCATGCTCCCATTCAATTTAGGCTTTTGTACAAACATATGTGTGATCTTTGCATTTTGTATCCAAAATAGTACTGTGATAAAATGTATATGTAGATCAGGTGACATAAGTATTTTTTCCACCATTTCAGGGAGCAATATTTTGAAGATGTATAAATTAGTATTGCGGGTACAAAGAGGTGTACCCTGTGTCTATGAATATAGAGATAATGCATGAATAGATGATACTGTGGATAAATAATATAACTGATTCCACTTTAAATAATGGATTAAATTGATATCTTAAAATATATAAGAAATCTTATATTGATACACAGTCATTCATTCCTATCAGTTATACATCTAATGGTAATATTAGGGTTATGGTTTGTCATTAAGGGTGTGTGAGTTTTGCTTCAAAAGTAATTATGGAAATTGAAAATAATGTGTTTGTAAAGAAGTCTCATGAAGAGACTAGTTAAGAAACATGGAGGAATACATGTGTTCTGAAGCAGGAAGTAATTGAAAGTGAAACAAATTGATATAAATTAGCGAACTTGTGGATGAAATATATATCCTATGATGTGCATAAACTGAAGAAATAGTAATGTACCAGTGTTAAAAAAAAATGAACATCAAAATACATGTCATGTCCCATAGGAATCTACTTGCATTGATCTTAAACTTGGTCAGTAACTGTAGAAATATTAGGATTTGTGTGCATCATTCACTGAAGTTAGTTTTTAGTACTAGGAAACAAATATGTATTTCAGGTGGATGAATATTTCTGAGAATAATCTTGTGAAAAGTTGATAATAAATCCACATACATGAACATGAATAAATTTAGGGAGTGTATAATAAGACACATATATTTCATTTTTTCAAAAATCTGGAGAGTGTATATATATATATACACACACACACACTCACACAGACATTAAAAAGTAGCAATATATATGCCAATCAAAATTTATCATGAAATATATATAATCCACACATCCCAAAATATACTTTTTACTGAACATGGATTTATATATAATTTTGTTCAGCTAGGAAGGTCACCAATAGTTTGAATTTTCAGTTCCAACAGCATTAAGAGGAGTGATCTCTTTTCACAATTTGCATCTGCCAAGTCAGCAACCTGTCAAGTATGTACATGTGATACCAGGTAGGATTCTATATGTGCATATAAAAACACATGTGCTGAATAGGCCACAGAGAAAGGGAGAGAGGAATTCACATATTTGTTAACTTTAAAAACACATGGAGAACTGTTTTAATTAAAAATTGACTAGATTTATAATTCCTACCCTATATAATGCAAAAGGCAAGTCCAATTATACAACATGACTCCTCTGAACTGCTTGTATTTCTATTCTGTTTTGGTTATTATTCTCCATCATGTTAGGATTAGTAGTCAGAGTCTAGTGGGGTATGTGTTAGTGTCCAAAATAAGCTCTCTTACCCCTAATTTGCCTAAAGTCATGGGGGCCTGGACACCCTGAATTTGAAGCAGGAGTGATAAAATAGGACTGCAGTTAATACTGCTCTGCTTCTCCATTTTGAAGCCTACTGCCTGTCAGGTATAGATTCTTTATGTGATTTGGAATAATGAGAAAACCCAAGCACTTCTTTAGGGCTTTGAAGATTTCATTTGACCCAAAGGATCCCTATTCTCACTTGATGTAGGTCAGGAACCTAACAAAGGAAGGCAAGACAGTTCATCTACCATAACGGATCTTTTTGCCATTTTGGTTTGGATGCACACATGGGATCTTTCTTTAGATCCATCAGGTGCTGAGAATCTAAGCCACAACCTCACACAGGTCCAAGAGGCTGATTAAGACACATCCCTTTCCAAAGAAATTAAGCAAAGAGCCACAGGTGATGCCCATTCATTTTCATTTGAAAACTGTTTTCTTCAGGCTTCACAAAGAGGTGGCCTGAGGCAAAGACCTTCCTGACATTCAGGGCAACAGAAACATAGGTAAGAGAATGGCCCAAAGCAGGGTTTCTCCACTGAGAATTTCCTGGTCACACTGATATCTGAGTTTTCTGAGATGTTCCCGTTCTTTACCGCTATCCAGTACATGGGCATGTCACAGAGCTTGGAGGTGGTACATATCTTGGACACAAAACCATGAGCCTATTCTGCAGAGTGGCTAGAATTCAGGAAGAAAACAGAAACTTAGGAAGATAGTAGGTGTTGTCCATCCATAAGGCAAGCTGCAGTTCATTCATAAATTGGGCAGGATGAATGCTGGGAAGCTTTCTACTAGACAGGACATATCCATTGATGCATTCTCTTTTCTAATGTCTACAACCACGGACACAGTGGGATACACAGATATAGAATCACTCACCTTGTCAAAAAAATTACTAGAAACAGTCTATTCCAAACCAAACAAACTGTCTTTCCTACCTATTCTCAGAATATGAGACAAACCACAAATTGACACTCACACTCACAAAGGCATCTTCTTCCCGCAAGTATGTCTCTGACTATCTGGAGTGTCCTCTGTCTGTTGGGCCATATTATGTTCCAATGAAATGTCCTGTCATGTCTCAGATCTGTCTCCTTTGCCAACTCTGTGAAGTTCTCAGGAGCCAGCGCTGAGCCACTACCTGCTTTCTCAGGAAAGGCCCCTCTTCAGATCTGTCCTGGCATTTGGCAATCTTCACATCAGTAGATACCAAGAAATACTGACTCTGTCCTTGGTACATCCAAACAAGTGAGCCCACTGGGATTGGGACTGGGACTGGCTCTGGGAGCCTGGCATCTTGGATTCCAAGTTCAGAGAGTTACATCACCAAGGAAGTGAGGTAGGTCACTTTCTTCAGGAACTGCATGAGGTCACTACCTTGGCAATCACTTTGATTTAACATTTGCTTCCAAGGGTCCCATGAGATAGAGGCTGCCCCTACTTTCGGTGACAATTTCACAAGATAGAATGGTATATCAAACATAGGCGCCTGGGAACATCTCCCCACACAGGCCTGGTTTGGTCCATCTTCTCTACATTTAGAATAGAGAGACTGATTCAGACACATCCCTTCATCCTGACAAGGGGGTTTGCCATGCAAGATGACTTTTGCTCTCTCAACTCCTTCATAGATGCCTACATCTTCTCCAGGGATCATTTCTGCATGGACCTTTGAGGATCTCAGCAGGTTTAAGAACCCCTACATTCCTGTATTGTAAAAGCAACTCTGCCCCTGCTCTTCTGTAAAGTTTGATTGAGGGAAGAGTGTATGGTTACGGTTAATAAAAGTTCGATTTGAATCATTCTGCGGGATGAATAATGGTAATGGGAACCTGTAATATTTACAAGAATGTAAAAGTGAAATATAAGAATGAAAACAGTAATCTAGGTAAGATTTGAAGCCCAGAAGGGCATTGGGCCCTTGATTGGGATACTTAGCTTTGAATTATGTTCTGCAGAAATGTCTCAGATAAATCGATGTTCAATGGCATAGGACTTTGTACCTTGAATGATGGAATGTCAAAGAGAACTTCTAGACAAAAAGGGATAGTCGGTATTATTAGAAAGATAGTCGGTAGGTTTAGAACGAAGAGTGAGTATAGCATTTGGACCAAAAGTCCTTTAGCAATAGGGCTTCTGGTAGAGATTGAATGTAAATGTGAGCACATGTGAAGAGTCAGTCACAGTGATAATCTGGGGAAAATATGTAGGAAAGCAGATATCAATAGAGACATTAGGAAATCAGGCAAATGATAAAGTGAGTGATAAGATTAGACATTTTCAAGGGGCTTGAGGTTGAATATATAATCTTAGGAAGAAACAAATATGTAGTCAAGAATAGGATTCACATTTGAGAGCATTAGGCAACCTGGACATGGATGTTTTTAGTAATCCATCTTCACTTTCCATTTAGGTTTGGTAAAATCATAAGTGTCACCTTTGCTGTTTGTGTCCAGAATATTACTGTGATAAAATGTATATGTAAATCAGGTGACATGTGCATTTCTTCCACCATTTCTGGGAGCAATATTTTGAAGACGTATAAATTAGTATTGGGGGTACAAAGAGGTGTACCCTGTGTCTATGAATATAGAGATAATGCATGAAAAGACCATACTGTGAATAAATAATATAACTGGTTCCACTTTAAATAATGGATTTAATTGATTTCTGAAACTAAGTAAGAAATCTTATATTGATATACAATCATTCATTCCAGCTAGTTGTACATCTAATGGTGATATTAGGGTTTGGTTTATCATACGGGTGTGTGAGTTTTGCTTCAAATGTGATAATGGAAATCGACAATAATGTGTTTGGAAAGAAGTCTCATGAAAAGAGCAGTCAAGAAACATAAGAAATACATGTGTTCTGAAGCAGGAAGTGACTGAAAGTGAAACAAATGCGTATAAATTAGCGAACTTGTGGATGAAATATATATCCTATGATGTGCATAAACTGAAGAAATAGTAATGTTCCACTGTTGAATAAAAATGAATGTCAAAATACACATCATGTCCCATAGGAATCTGCTAGCCTTGATATTAAACTGGGTCAGTTACTATAGAAATATTAGATTTTTTTTTTTTTGGTGTTATAATAGAATTTATTTTACCACTAGCATGCCACAGAATGTTGAGGAAAGAGCAATGGATTTTTAGTTATTGCACTAATAATCTAACATTTAATGACTCTTATGGATAGTCTAGAAATTACATAAGGCTATGTTACATAATTTGTTTTTTAAATTTAACATTCATAAAAGCTTGGAGTTTTGCTAATATTTCTACTTTTTTATTTTTTATTTTTTCAGTTGTGATTGACCTTCATTTTGTTTATTTGTATGTGGTGCTTAGAATAGAACCCAGTGTCCCACACATGCTAGAAAAGCATGTTACCACTGAATCACAAACCCAGCCCCTCCACTTTTATCTTTACATCGAACACGCCTCTCCCTCATCTTTACTCACTTTCTTCCTCATTTTCCCCCTTCTCTCTCTTCCTTTTTCGTTTTCCTTTCATATCTGTTTTTCTCTCATGTCATTACAAACAGTAGTATGCTATGAAATTTAAATTTAAGACTGTTTTTATAGTCATTGTTTTTTTCTTGAGAAAATTTAATAATTATAATCACCTGATAGATATATTAAAATACATTTTTATACATATGTATCTATATTCATGCATATGCATTACATGTTATATATATATGTATATATATATATATATATATATATATATATATATATATATATATATACATATATATATAAAAGTACTTTGATTAGCCTGTTAAAAATAATATAGACCAAAACTTTCTTAATTCTCAAGCCTTCCAGAATTAACATCTTACAGTGAAAATCAAATAAACATATTTAAATAAACAGGTATCATTCTTTTTTATCAATAATGATAATTTAAGGTTTTATATCACATTAAGCTGTAATACGGCATATTAAATCTTATGAATTAAAAAAAAGTTTTTTGAATTACCTATTATTCAAGGACCATATGCACTGACATTTTAAATGGCTTTCTTGTGATTTCAATTTCTATCAATTGTGTATTAATTGCCAAATCCTTATTTTAGTACTTTTCATATTCATAATTGATATAAAGTCAATTGTTTAATTCTTCTTGTAAGTAATTACTTATTACAGTAGGGACATATTAATAATTCTAAATCTGTATAAGAAAATAGTACAAAGATATTTTCATGCAAACTTAAGAATAATTGCGTGCTCTAAATGTCTGATTGTTGATACATATAACAAAGAGCTTTTGATCAGTCTCTTCCCCAGTAAAACATAAAATGCAAAGATATTCTTGGGTATATACGTACAAATAAAGATAAAGAAAATACACATTATCAGCTAGAAACTATTAAATAAAAGGTGAAAACAACAATCCAACAGATTGTACGAATTTGTCAGATGAGGTAGTATTCTGGAAGAATAGCCTAAGACTAGACCTGGTCCATGACAAAATATTCACGAAAAAAATAAAATTTGAAAAATATAGGAAATGCTATGAATTTTTCAAGAAGGTAGGTGAATTATCCTTTAATCTCAATTTATGTGCATTTTCAAAAGCCAATTTCCTGGTAAAATAAATTTGTGATAGTTACAACTAAACAAAACAAAGTTTTGCTTAGCAAAATGAATGCATCTCAACCCATTTTTAGCTGATTTCTTCCCACTCAATTTTAAACCATTATTTATTTATTTATTTCTATTGGTTGTTCCAAACATTACAAAGCTCATGATACATCATCTTTGATACATTTGACTCAATTGGGTTATGAACTCCCATTTTTTCCCCAAATATGAATTGCAAAATCACATTGGTTACACATTCACATTTTTACATAATAGCATATTAGTGACTGTTGTATTCTGCGACCTTTCCTATCCCCCAATATCCCCCCTCCCCTCCCCTCCCATCTTCCCTCTCTACCTCATCTGCTGTTGTTCAATTCTCTCCACTGTTTCCCCCCCATTTCCCCTCAAATCCTCTTATATGTAATTTTGTGTAACATTGAGGGTCTCCTACTATTCCCATATGCTTTCCCTTCTCTCTCCCTTTCTCTCCCCCCACTCATCTTTGTTTAATGTTAAACTTTTCCTCATGCTCTTCCTCGATGTTCTTTTCTTAGTTGCTCTTTTAATATCAAAGAAGACATTTGGCATTTGTTTTTTAAGGATTGGCTAGCTTCGCCTAGCATAATCTGCTCTAATGCCATCCATTTCCCTGCAAATTCTATGATTTTGTCATTTTTTAATGAAGAGTAATACTCCATTTTGTATAAAAGCCACATTTTTTTATCCATTCATCTATTGAAGGGCATCTAGGTTGGTTCCACAGTCTAGCTATTGTGAATTGTGCAGCTATGATCATTGATGTGGCAGTATCTCTATAGTACACTCTTTTAAGATCCTCAGGAAATAGTCCGAGAAGGGTGATAGCTGGGTCAAATGGTGGATCCATTCCCAGCTTTCCCAGGTATCACCATAGTACTTTCCAAATTGGCCTCACCAATTTGCAGTCCCACCAGCAGTGTACAAGTGTACCCTTTTCCCCACATTCTCACCAACACTTATTTTGTTTGACTTCATAATGGCTGCCGATCTTACTGGAGTGAGATGGTATCTTAGGGTGGTTTTGATTTGCATTTCTCTGACTGCTAGAGATGGTGAGCATTTTTTCATGTACTTGTTCATTGATTGAATGTCCTCCTCTGTAAAGTGTCTGTTCAGGTCCTTGGCCCATTTGTTGATTGGGTTATTTGTTATCTTATTGTTTAATTTTTTGAGTTTTTTGTATATTTTGGATATTAGGGCTCTATCTGAAGTGTGAGGGGTAAAAATTTGTTCCCAGGATGTAGGCTCTCTATTTACCTCTCTTATTGTTTCTCTTGCTGAGAAAAAAAACAATTTAGTTTAAGTAAGTCCCATTTGTTTATTCTTGTTATTAACTCTTGGGCTATGGGCATCCTATTAAAGAATGTGGAGCCCGTCCCCACAGTATGTAGATCGTAGCCAACTTTTTCTTCTATTAGACACAGTGTCTCTGATTTGATATCTACCTCCTGGATCCATTTTGAGTTAACTTTTGTGCATGGTGAGAGAAAGGGATTCAGTTTCATTATGTTGCATATGGATTTCCAATTTTCCCAGCACCATTTGTTGAAGATGCTATCTTTCCTCCATTGCATGTTTTTAGGCCCTTTATCAAATATAAGAAAGTTGTAATTTTGTGGATTGGTTTCTGTGTCCTCTATTCTATACCATTGGTCCAGCTGCCTGTTTTGGTACCAGTACCACGATGTTTTTATTACTATCGCTTTGTAGTACAGTTTGAACTCTTGTATCGCTATACCTCCAGATTCACACTTCCTGCTTAGAATTGCTTTTGGTATTCAGGGTCTTTTGTTTTTCCATATGAATTTCATGATTGCTTTATCATTTCTACAAGAAATGCTGTTGGGATTTTTATTGGCACCGATTTAAACCTGTAGAGAACTTTGGGTAATATCAACATTTTGATGATGTTAGTTCTGCCTATCCATGAACAGGGTACATTTTTCCATCTTCTAAGATCTTCTTCTATCTCTTTCCTTAGGGTTCTGTAGTTTTCATTATATAAATCTTTCACCTCTTTCGTTAGGATGATTCCCAAGTATCTTATTTTCTTTGTGGATATAGTGAATGGAGTGGTTTTCCTCATTTCCATTTCAGAAGTTTTGCTGCTGATATACAGGAATGCCTTTGATTAATGCGTGTTGACTTTATATCTTGCCACTTTGCTGAATTCATTTACTAACTCTAGCAGTTGCTTTGTAGACACTTTTGAGTCTGTTAAATATATTATCATGTCATCTGCAAATAGCGATAATTTACGTTCTTCTTTTCCTATTTTTATGTCTTTAATTTCTTTTGTCTGTCTAATTGCTCTGGCTAGTATTTCAAGAACTAAATCGAATAGAAGTGGTGATAGAGGGCATCCCTGTCTTGTTCCAGATTTTAGAGGGAATGCCTTCAGTTTTTCTCCATTTACAATGATGCTAGCCTGAGGTTTAGCATATATAGCTTTTACAATGTTGAGGTAACTCAACATTGTTATCCTAGTTTTTCTAGTGTTTTGAACATAAAGGGAGGCTGAACTTTGTCGAATGTTTTTTCTCCATCTCTCAAGATGATCATATGGTTCTTGTCTTTAAGTCTATTGATGTTGTGAATAGCATTTATTGATTTCCGTATATTGAACTAGCCTTGCTTCCCTGGGATGCAAGTTTTTTTAGTGTTTTGAACATAAAGGGAGGCTGAACTTTGTCGAATGTTTTTTCTGCATCTATCAAGATGATCATATGGTTCTTGTCTTTAAGTCTATTGATGTGGTGAATAGCATTTATGGATTTCCGTATATTGAACTAGCCTTGCTTCCCTGGGATGAATCCTACTTGATCATGGTGCACAATCTTTTGATATGCTTTTGTATTACATTCACCAGGATTTTATTGAGAATGTTTGCATCCTAGTTCATTAGAGACATTGGTCTGTAGTTTTCTTTCTTTGAAGTGTTTTTGTCTGGTTTTGGGATCAGGGTGATTTTGGCCTCATAGAATGAATTTGAAAGAGCACCTTCTTTTTCTATTTCGTGAAATAGCTTGAAAAGTATTGGTATTAATTCTTCTTTTAAGGTTTTGTAGAGCTCCGCTCTATACCCATCCGCTCCAGGGCTTTTTTTGGTTGGTAGTCTTTTGATGGCTTCTTATATTTCTTCCTTTGTTATTGGTCTGTTTAAATTGTGTGTGTCTTCCTGACTCAATCTGGGCACATCGTATGACTTAGGAAATTTATTGATATCTTCACTATCTTCTATTTCATTTGAATATAGGGTTTCAAAATACTTTCTAATTATCTTCTGTATTTCTGTAGTGTCTGTTGTGATAATGCCTTTTTCATGCCGTATGTTAGTAATTTGAATTCTCTTTCTTCTTCTCTTCGTTAGCATGGCTAAGGGCCTGTCAATCTTATTTATGTTTTCAAAGAACCAACTTTTAGTTTTATCAATTTTTTCAATGTTTTTTTTTGTTTCAATTTCATTGATTTCTGCTCTAATTGTAATTATTTCTTGTCTTCTACTACATTTGCTGTTGTTTTCCTTTTCTTTTTCTAGGTTTTTGAGGTGTAGTGTGAGTTCATTTATTTGGTTTTTTTTTTTTTTTTTGAGGAAAGAACTCCAAGAAATGAATTTCCCTCTTAAAACTGCTTTCATTGTGTCCTATAGATTCCAGTATGTTGTGTCTGTATAGTCATTTGTCTCTAAGAATTTTTATATCCTCCTTTATGTCTTCTGTAACCCATTGAACATTCAGTAGAATATTGTTCATTTTTCCATATGATGTAGGATTTTTCCTTCCTTCTTTTATCATTGATTTCCAGTTTCATTCCAATTTAATCAGATATGGTGCATGGTATTATCTCCACGCCTTTATATTTACTAAGGGTTGCCCTATGGCATAATATATGATCTATCTTTGAGTAGGATCCTTGTGCTGCTGAGAAGAACGTGTATCCACGTTCTGCATGTTGGCTATCTTCATAATTCTATGTCTTGGAGTTGGTCTATTATGGTTTTGAATGTTTGAGGTCATGTAGGCTTCAAGGATTTGGCAATCCATTCCATCTTTCATCTCTGGGAAGTTTTCTAGAATTATTTCATTTAATATGTTGTCCATTCCTTTGGTTTGAATCTCTATGCCTTCTTCTATCCTAATGACTCTCAAATTTGTTTTTTTATGACATCCCATATCTCTTAAATAGATTGCTCATGGGATATAAGCATCTTTTCTGTGTTGACTATATTCTTTTCAAGTTGATAAACTTTGTATTCATTATCTGATCTTCTGACTTCTACTTGATCTAGTCTATTTACAATATTCTCGTTTGAATTTTTAATGTGGTTTATATTTTTCTGCATTCCTAGGATTACTGTTTGATTTTTTTAAGATCTCTGTCTTTTGGTGAAGCTCGTTCTTTGCCATTTGAATTTGTTTGTTTAATTCATTTTCAAAATATTCTTTTATTGCTTGGACTTGCTGCCTCATGTCTTCTCTAATATTTCTTTCCATCTGAGTTAGGGATGCATTGAGTTTTTTCCCAATCCCTGTTTCTGATGATTCTAGGTCCTCCTGTAAAATTAAGTTGTCCGGCATTATTTGTACACCTTTTTCCCTTGTTTTTTCATGAAGTTCACATTACTTTCCAGCTCCATTTGATTGCTGTGTTTCTGCTCTCTTCTATATATTTGTTTTGGTTTTATATATCTCTATTGACTCTCCTTTGTGTTGGTAGACTGTGAATGCTAAAGTGGATTCCACTGGGAAGGAATTCCGACGGCCGAGCTCCAGTGATGTCACCTCTCTGCTATGGTGGGCCCCAGGCTCTTTGCCCGGGTGTTCGCATGGGGGTGTGGGACTGTACTGTCTCTGTTTGGTTTCAGCTCCCGGTCGCCGGCGTGCAGGTGGTCACAAGCTGTCCAGTCGCGCAGTCAGCTGGTGGGCTGTCACCGGCGGTTGTGCGATCTCTAGCCACCCATTAGGGCGGGCATATGGCAGGCGATTGGTCGCTGGTGGGCAGGCAGTCTCCAGCCGTCCAGTCGCACCTGCAGCGGGCCGGCTGTTGCCGGCGGGCGAGCGTTCTCCAGGCGCCCAGTCACGCGGGCCTGGCCTCTAGTCCCCTGGTTTCTCCTGCTAGTCCTGGTTTCTCCTGCTAGACCAGATTTCCCCTGTGTAATGCCCTCGGCAGCTCAAACTGTACTCTGGCTTGCCGTTTCTTGGGTGTGGATTGTGTCTATTGGGAACCCCAGCACTCTATTTTTATTATTTTTTCCGTTTGCCCTTTCCCCCATCCCTGGCTAGACAGATTTCGTTTTCACCACTGATGGGAGGGGGAGTTGAAGGTCAGGTGCCTCTGGTTTCCCCCCCCCCCAATCTTTATGCAGGCTCTCTCTGAAAATCCCTCCCCTGGAAAGCTTAGGAGAGATTTTATGCAAATTTCCTACTGTATGGGAGATGAGCGGAAAACACACAACTGTTTTATTTTTGCAATCTGTCGGAGAGTGGCGGTGGTTACTTCAGCTCTCCAAGATGGTGGCCATTGGTTTCCTTGGTGGAGTTTCCGTTGTGGGGGATAGAACTGTAGAGCTTCCTCCCCTGACTGAAATCCCGAACTCGGCCTGGGGCTCAGTGCGGTGTCAGCCGGCAGGATTCCACAGAATCTGCAGCAACGTTTCTCCCTGCATGCTAGTCGCTTCTCGGTGGTGCCTCGATGTCTGCAGCCATGGGGCGGGCCACAGGGATCAATAAGCCGGGATCTCCGGTTGCATATTCAGCTCACGTTTGAGACTCAATTACCGGACCTCGTTGGTGGAAATCATTCTTTTAGGTTTCGGCGCACACCCATTTTTCTATAAGATCCTAACAAGATAGTCTTTTGACATTTTAACTCGTTATTCACCTGCAATGTGGCGTGGTACACTGCGTGTGATGCACTCTATTTGCGGCCAACTTGCAATGTTGAAATATTATGTTTTGTATGCACCATTTACTGAAGATAGTATTCAGTACTAGGCAACCAATATGTATTTCAGGTTGATGAATATTTCTGAGAATAATCTTTTGAAAAGTTGATTATAATCCACATACATGAATATGAATGAATTTGGGGAGTGCACAATAAGGCACATATATTTCATATTTTGAAAAATCTGGAGAGTATATATATATATATATATATATATATATATATATATATATACACACACAGAGAGACATTACAATGTAGCATTATGTATGCCAACCGAAATTTATCATGAAATACATATCATCCACGGATCCAACAATATTAGTTTTACTGAACATGGATTTATGTATAATGTTGTTCAAATAGGAGGCTCACCCACAGGTTGAATTTTCAGTTTCAACAGCGTTTAGGAGGAGTGATATCTTCTCACAATTTGTATCTGCCAAGTCAGCCACCTCACAAAAATGTACGTGTGATACCAGGTAGGATTCTATATATGCATATAAAAATACATCTGCTGACTAGGCTACAGAGAAAGGGAGAAATATATTCACATATTTGTTAACTTTAAAAACACACGGAGATCTATTTCAACAAAAAAATTGACTATATTTATAACTCCTACCGTATATAATGCAAAAGGCAAGTCCAACAATACCAAACATGCCTCCTCTGAACTGCTTGTATTTCTATTCTGATGGGGTTATTATTCTCCATGATATTACGATTAGTAGTTAGAGTCTAGTAGGGTAGGGGTTAGTGTCAGGGATTCAGTATTTCAAATGGAAAATTGGAAAATGAATCCAATGTGTATGCAAATATGTGCTACACAAAAATGTTCCCACTCTCATCAAGAACTATGGCTTGACATTACTTTTGCCCCAAGTAAGACACAATTAGAGGAGAAGTGTTAGAAAATCTGTGAATACATATCTGGAATGGAATATGCTCAGTAGTTCACAACACTGGAGGTGGTAGAGGAGTTCTCAAAAGTAAGGGACAGGGTAAACACTCCACAAACATGGAGCTCTGCTGGCCTAAAGACTTCTTGAAGAACTGCCTCTGAGGTTGGGCACCTGAAAAATATGTTGTTTTCTGGAGCTTTAGCTTCATTTGTAGTGAGACCATCAAAGCTGGGTCTGCATCTATGTGACCTGGAGGACATGTTTTTTTTATTTTCCAGTGAAGATGAGGCAGCAGTGCTGAATTTGCTCTTTGTAGGTAAACTGTGACCACTGGGGTCTAAGTGTCTCCCCATGTGGACTGTGAAGCCATTTGGTCATCCTCCAAATTTCATGGTGTTTCTTGCTGCTGCACTAGGAGTTTGCTATTTGATTCAAAAATACAAGGAGTTTTAGTGGATCACAGTGCTGGAGAGAGTTCTGTCACATGTGGTGGGTCAGTTTCTGCAAGAGAATGCACCAAACATACTTCTAGCCAACATATATTGCCCCATTGACGATAGCAACATGATTCTGAACATTGCCCTGAAATCTCTCAATATTACAAGATGCCTTTACATAGAAGGGACTGCTCGCTGCACCATGTCAGTTCCAAGCCATTTGGAAGCCAATGGAAGATCCACAAGGCCCCACCACAGATGTTTTATCACACACCTGACCACCACGGCTGTAGGCCCACTACTCAGCAGGCTCCAACTTATTGGCATCTCTGTTCTACATGATTTTCATAAAACCCAGTCAATCAAAGCACTGTCTGGTATACTCATGACCAGCAACAGGACATCCAAATGTCCCCCATTGCCACCTGGTAATGGGAATTTCAAAAATTTTATGGTATTTTTGTAGCCATTTTTCAATGATGATGTTGGAGGCACTGTGGTTTAAAATTCACTCCAGAACCATTAAATGTAGAGGAAGCACATTTCAATGAAAGCTTTGGAGAATTCTCACAGGCAAGGCTTCTCAAAAAGTGGCCAAATGGTCACATGAAGCCAGGCCCATTGTGGTCTACAATGAGGACCATGTGAGTTTTGACTCTCAACTATGGCTGCCAAGTCTTTCAGAATAAAATCACGTGATATCTTGGCTGTGATTCCCAGTGCTCTGTTGAAAGCCACCCTGGGCCTAGATCTCAGTTTTCAAGGGGGACTCTCATGCATGGCCTCCTAAAATCCTAACACAATTCATGGCAATAATTCTCTGAGTTCAGTTCCAGAACTCAGTCTCTAAGGGGAATCACACCAGAGTTCATGTCAAGGTGGACCCAGTCATCTCTTCCAACCACCAAATAAATGGCCACAATTAAAACCAAAACACTCCCACATGGCCCTCATGATCTTTCATATAGAAACTCATCATAACCTCTGGCTGGATGTTTCCATGAGGGGCGAAGCCCAAGACAGTCTCCAAAATAATCTCCCTTGCCCCTTAATGGCCTAAAATCAGGGTTGCCTGGACACACTTTCTGTGAACCAGGAGTGATCAAATAGGCCTGCTGTTAATACTTCTCTGCTTCTCTAATTTGAGGCCTACTGACTGTGGGGTTTATTTTTTTATGTGAATTGGAGTCATTAGAAAACCAAGCACTTATCGGCTAGCTTCTGCAGGGTTTGAAGAAATCATTTGACCCAAAGGATCCCTATTCTCACTTGATGGAGGTCAGGAACCTAAAAGAAGAAGGGGAGAGACTTCATCCACAATGACTGCTCTTTTGGCCATTTTGGTTTTGGATGCACACATGGGATCATTCTTAAGATACATCAGGTGCTGAGAATCTAAGCCATTGCCTCAAACAGGGCAAAGAGGCGGATTCAGACACATCCCTTTCCAAAGCAATTAAGCAAAGAGGCACAGGTGATGCCCATTCATTTCCATTTGAAACCTGTTTTCTTCAGGTTTCACAAAGGGGTGGACTGAGGCAAAGACCTTCCTGACATTCAGGGCAACAGAACAATAGGTAAGCAAAGCAGGGTTTCTCCACTGAGACTTTATTGGTCACACTGATATTTGAGTTTTCTGAGATGCTCTCCATTCCCTTCAGCTATCCAGTACATGGCCATGTAACAGGGCTTGGAAGTGGTACATATCTTGGACACAAAACCATGAGCCTATTCTGTAGAGTGGCCAGAATTCAGGAAGAACGCAGGAACTTTGGAAGATAGCACGTGTTGCCCATCGATAAGGCAAGCCAAAATCCATTCATCAATTTGGCAGAATAAATGATGGGAAGCTTTCTACTAGACAGGACACATCAATTGATGCATTCTCTTTTCTAATGTCTATAACCATGGACACAGTGGGATACACAGACATAGAAACACTAGCCTTGTCAAATGACTTACTAGAAATAGTTCACTCAAAACCAAACAAACCGCCTTTTCTATCTATTCTCAGAACATGAGACAAATCCACAAACACACAGCAACACCCACAGAGGCACCTCCTTCCCCAAAGTAGGTCAGTGACTATCCAGAGTGTCCTCTGACTGGTGGGCCATAGTATGTTCCCCAGAAATGGCCTGTCCTGTCTCAGATCTGGTCTCCTTAACCAACTCTGTGAAGATGTCAGGAGCCAGTGGTGAACCACTATCTGCTTTCCTCAGGAAAGGCCCCTCTTCAGAGCTTTTCTGGAATTTGGCCATTCTCATATCAGTAGGTACCAAGAAAGACTGACTCTCTCCTTGGTATATACAAACAAGTGAGACCACTGTGACTGGGAATGGGACAGGCTCTGGGTGCCTGTCTTCCTGGATAACAAGTTCTTAGAGTTCCATCACCAAGGAAGTGAGGTGAGGTCACTTCCTTCAGGAACTGAATGAGGTCACTGCCTTAGCAACCACTTTGTCCTAACAGTTGCTTCCAAGGGTCCCATGAGATGGAGGCTGCCCCTACGTACTGTGACACTTTCACAAGTTAGAATGTATATCAACCATAGGCACCCAAGACCAGCTCTCCAAACAGGACTGTTTTGGTCCATATTCTAATGGGTGGCACTAGAGCAGATTATGCTTAGTGAAGCTAGCCAATCCCTAAAAAACAAATACCAAATGTCTTCTTTGGTATAATGAGAGCAACTAAGAATAGAGCAGGGAGGAAGAGCAGGAAGAAAAGATTAACATTAAACAGAGACATGAGGTGGGAGGGAAAGAGAGAGAAAAGGGGAATTGCATGGAAATGGAGGGAGACCCTAATTGTTATACTAAATTACATATTAGAGGTTGTGAATGGAATGGGAAAATAACAAGATGAGAAATGAATTACAGTAGATGGGGTAGACAGAGAAGATGGGAGGGGAGGGGAGGGGGGATAGTAGAGGATAGGAACAGTAGCAGAATACAACAATTACTAGTATGGCATTATGTAAAAATGTGGATGTGTAACCGATGTGATTCTTCAATCTGTATCTGGGGTAAAAATGGGAGTTGATAAATCACTTGAAGCTAATGTATGCTAATGTATGAATATGTTATGTCAAACGATTTGTAAGGTTTTGAACAACCAATAATAAAAAAAAGAACAGAGAGGCTGATTCAGTAACAACCTTTCATACTGACCAGGTTGTTTGCCATGGAAGTTGACTTTTGCTCTCTCAGGTCCTTCAGTGGTGCATATATCTTCTCCAGGGATCACTTCTGAATGAAACTTTGAGTTTTTCAACAGGTGGAAGATTCCCTACATTCCTCTATTTTAGGACCAACACTGTCCCTGCTCTTCTGTAAAGTTAGATTAGGGAACAGTGTATGGTTTCACTTAATAACAGGTTTGATTTGGGTTAGGAATCATTCTGCTTGATGAATAATGGTATTGGGAACCTGTGATATTTATAAGAATATATAGGTGAAATATAAGTATGAAAACAGAAATCTAGGTAAGATTGGAATCCCAGAAGGGCATTGCACTCTTGATTGGGATACTTAGCTTTGATACATGTTCTGCAAAGATGTTTCAGATAAATCAATAATCAATGGCATAGGACCTTGTACCTTCGATGATTGAATGTAGAAGTGAGTATCCACTCAAACTGTGATAGTCAGTAGGATTAGGAAGATATTCTGTAGGTTTCAGAAGAAGAGTGAGTACAGGAATTGGACCAAAAGTTCTTTAGCAATAGGGTATCACATAGACAGTGAACGTAAATGTCAGCACATGTGAAGTGTTAGTCAAAATGGTGAACTGGTGAAAATATTTAGGAAAGCAGACATCAATAGAGACATTAGGAAATCAGGGAAAGTATAAAGTGAGTGATAGGATTAGACATTTGAACAGAGTTGAGGTTGAATATATAGTCTTAGGAAGAAACAAATATGTTGTCATAAATAGGATTGACATTTGAGAGCATTAGGCAACCTGGACATGAATGTTTTTAGTAATCCATGCTCACTTTCCATTTAGGCTTTGGTACAATCATAAGTGTGACCTCTGCTTATTGTGTCCAGAATATTACTGTGATTAATGCATACGTACATCAGGTGACATGAGTATTTCTTCCACCATTTCTGGGAGCAACATTTTGAAGACGAATAAATTAGTATTGGGGTTACAAATAGATGTACCCTTTGTCTATGAATGTAGAGATAATTCATGAATAGACCATACTGTGAATAAATAATATAATTTGTTCCAACTTTAAATAATAGATTGAATTGATATCTGAATATATACAGAAAATCTTATATTGATATACAATTATTCATTCTAACCAGTAATACATCTAATGGTAATATTAGGGTTATGTTTTATCATGAAGAGTGTGTGAGTTTTGCTTCAAAATGATTATGGAAATTGAAAATAATGTGTTTGAAATAAAGTCTCATGAAAAGACCAGTCAAGAAACCTGGAGGAATACATGTGTTCTGAATCAGTAAATGATTGAAAGTGAATCAAATGCCTATAAATTTGTGAACTTATGGATGAAATATATGTCCTATGATGTTCGTAAACTGTAGAAATTGTATTGTACCAGTGTTTAATAAAATAAACTTCAAAATAAACATCATGTCTCATAGGAATCTACTTGCATTGATGTTAAACAGGGTCAGTTAATGTAGAAATATTAGGATTGTATGCACCATTCACTGAAGTTAGTTTTCAGTAATAGGAAACAAATATGTATTTCAGGTGGATGAATATTTCTGAGAATAATCTTGTGAAATGTTGATTATAAATCCACATACATGAACATGAAAGAATTTAGGTAGTGTATATAAGACACATATATTTTATATTTGGAAAAATTTGAAGATTGTATATATATATATATATATATATATATATATATATATATTAAAAAAACAAAAACAGACAATAAGATGTAGCAATATATATGCCAATCGAAATTCTTCATGAAATGTACATCAGCCACAGATGCAAAAATATTTATTTTACTCAACATGGATTTATGTATGGCTTGTTGTTCTACTAGGAGGCTCACCCATAGGTTGAATTTTCTACTAGGAGGCTCACCCATAGGTTGAATTTTCAGTTCCAACAGAGTTTAGGAGGAGTGATCTCTTCTCACAATTTGTATTTGCCAAGTCAGACACCTCAGAAGAATATACGTGTGATACCAGGTAGGATTCTATATGTGCATATAAAAATACATGTGCTGAATTGGCTACAGAGAATGGGAGACAGGTATTCACATATTTGTTAACTTTAAAAACATGTGGAGAACTATTTCAATTATAAATTAGCTAGATTTATAACACCTACCCTATATCATTCAAAAGGCAAGTCCAACTATACACCATGCATCATCTGTACTGCTTGCATTTCCATTCTGTTGGATTATTTTTCTCCATCATATTAGTATTAGTAGTCAGAGTCTAGTATGTTATGGTTTAGTGTCAGGTGTCCGGGCCGGCTGGACACTTCAACGTGGGAGTTGAACCTTGTTGGGGAGGAATGAAGGGAAAAGAGTCATGAGAGATGACAGCAAGACAACAGTTCTGATCATGCTGAAAACTTTTATAGTTCTCACAGTGTATTTATATGCTGCGGATGAGAAAGCTCTCTTATCGGCAGTTGCTGGATGTCTTCACAGGGTGAGATAACCTCAGGATATTTCAGGAAGACGGATAGCTGCAGGATGTCTCAGGGTGATAGATGGCTGCGGGATGTCTCCCAGGCAGGATATCTCGCAGGGGGCTATTTCTTGTAAGTGTCAGGCTATTCTTTGAAGGAGAACTTCCTTCTAGCCCCTGACATCTCCTTCCTTTCTTATATAAAATATTTGACCATACCTTACAGGCCAATGTTTTAGGGGGTTATAGAGGCTCTGTTTCTCTAGCAGGCCTTAGAATATCTCCTGATCTGATCGAGCATGTTTACTAGATTTCGTGGTGGCCTTGGCATGTTTTTTGAGGAGACGGCTTTGAGGGGGAAGCATGCCAACTGCCATGCACCAGAGCGTGTCACTCAGAAGACTTGGATTTTGGGAACCATGGATCCATCCTCCTGCAGTCCTTCCTGCACCCTCCGTTATTATGCCCTAACGTCCTCACTCCATGGGTGCGTCCTCCCCCAAGTGGAGCGGCCCATGGAGGACGAACCCTTATGGCAAGTGCAGAAGATCGTTGGTCAGAGCTGTTACTTAGAGTTTTATGTAAGAAAGCGAGATCTGTGGGCATGTAAACTTAAGAAATAAGCTTGTGAGGAGGGTAGAACATCCTTTTAAATGTTGGCAGCACGGTCTTCCATATCCAGGCAATGATAGTGGACCTGTATGGGCTTAGAGGCCAAAATATTAATCTGTTCTTTAATAAATTGTACCAGCCTGTTTATAATGCAGGGTTTTAGGGACACCATTAAAAGTAAACCCAACAAAGGGCCTAATAGGGGAAGAAGGTAGGGTAAAAATCCATTAAGCCCAGTCCAGAGGGGATTTTCAAATATTTCCCTTCATCTCTTTTCTAGATCTTCTTGAAGCTGCTTAATTTTAGTGCATACTATGCCAGAATTATTGGCATAAATGCAGCACCGTTCCCCTAAGGCCAAGCAAATACCTCCCTGGTTAGCTGTCAGCAAATTTAAGCCTCGTCTTTTTTGAAGGAACACTTCTGCCAGGGAGTCTATTTGGTCCTGCAAATCTTTAATGGTTCCTGATAGAGTTTTTATCAGTTGTTCCTGATAGAGTTTATAATTTGTTGAGAGAGGCGATGGTAAGAGTGAATAGACGTGCCTAAGCCAGTGTACCTGTGCCCACAGGAACTGTTATTCCAAGGCTGGCAGATTGTTGGCTGCATCTGAAAAAGAGGAAATTTTGTCCTCATGAGGAGTGCCTCTGTCCCTGTTTTGAGGTAAGTCATTAACCTGTTTAACCAGGAGTTCTGGTAACCATCTTGGGGCTGTTTGATCTTGGTCCAAAACACAAGCTGAGCCTCCTCCCCAGATGAGGACAGGATCTGGGCCTTTCCATTTATTTTTAAGTGGACTGTGTCACATAACAGGTGGGCGAACAGAATTGGACGAGGGATGGCAGTGTCTGTCTGCTGCCGAATCGCCTTCATTGTCTAGGGTAAGAAAAATAAGGGCAAATAATGCATTGTTAAGGCGATGCCTGGGTGTGGTAAATACAAGGGAGGAAGCCTTAAGGAGGGATAGCCAAGTTTTTAAGTTAAGGTGGGCAAGTTCCACAATGCCTTGGCCCTGAGGGTTGTATGGAATTCTAGTAGTATGACAAATTTGCAAGGTAGCACAAAACTGTTTAAACTTGGCAATGGTAAATGTAGGATAAATATCTGTTTTAATATGTATTGGTTTACCCATAACAGAAAAGGCTGAAACAAGATGAGAAAGGACATCTTTGGTAGCCTCTCCAGAATGTGGTGATGCAAAAATAAAGCCTCTGAAGGTATCTACAGAAACGTGTATATATTTGGTTATTACAAATTCAAGAAAATGAGTAACATCCATTTGCCAAAACTGATCGGGCAGTAATCCTCGGGGGTTAACTCCCAAGTGTTGAATGGGGAGGGAGACAGCACAACCAGGGCATGCTTTTACTATTTCTCGTGCCTGTTGCTGGTAATTTTACAAAGTAATCAAAGGCTCTGGAAATTTAAATGGTGTATATTGTGTAACTCCATGGCCTTTTGAATGGAGCCAACAAAAATTGGAAAGATGGAACGAGTTGCTGCATCAGCTTGGGCATTACCTTGAATTAGAGGGCTGGGAAGATCATAGTGTGCCCTGATGTGTCCTAAGAAAAATGGGTGTTGTCTGGCCTGAATTAGCTGCTGAAGCTGGTGTAACAGAAAGGCCGCATTGTTAGAAGCCTTAATGGGGGGTGAAATCACCAGCAGGTGCACAGAATGAGCAATGTAGGCACTGTCTTTATAAATATTAACAGGATTATAAAAAATGTTATAAAAACTTGTGTTATGTCAAACAATTCCACAAACTGTGGTGACTGATAGACAGTATAAAAGGTGGTAGGCTTGTTATTGACAACAAAGACCGCTCGGCCATTACAGGAACCGTCTGTAAAGACAGTAAGGGATTGAGGAATGGAAGCCTTTTGAGTAATTTCAGGAAAAGTAAATGGATGTAACTGGACAAAATGTAAAAGGGGGTCTTTGGGGAGGGAGTGATCAATTGTTCCCAAAAGCCTGATAGGGCAATACCACATTCATCCCTTGTCTCTAGTAAAAATTGGGTTTGGTCCTTAGTATATGGAATAAAAATATTATCAGGGTGTTTGCCAAAATGTTGTAGAGAAATCAAATGACCTTTAAAAATAATAGAAGCTACCTGAGCAAGATAAACAGTAATAACCTTCGAGGATGTGGTGGGTAAATGGACCCAAAACAAGGGGCAGTCTTTATTTTTAAAATGTGGATCTCGCTGCCAAAATATTCCTGTGGGTGTATGAGGAGTGTGTAAAATAACCAGAACCAGAGGAAGGTTATAAGAAATTTGTGTAACAAATTGTTGGGCAATGGCTTCTGTTACTTGGTTTAATGCCTGTCATGCCTTGGGAGTAAGATTTTGAGGGGAGGAGGGGTGGAAATTACCTCTCAAAATATCATTAAGGGTCAAAAGTACACAAGTGCATAATTTTAAATATGTTATTAGACATTGAATATCCCTCAGTAATTTCTGAAAATCTTTAAGGGTGTGAAGATGGTTCACACGTCCTTGTATTTTAGAAATTTGGATCTGATTTTCTAGAATTTTAAGGCCCAAACTCTTATAAGAGTCCTGTGTTTGAACCTTATTAGGAGCTATCTGTAGTCCCAAGGTAGTGAGGATTTTGTAAAAGTCCAAGTAACAATTATTAAGGTCATGGGTATTAGGTGCAGCAATTAACAAATCATCCATATAATGTAAAATATAAATTTGTGGCCCTCACTCTCTCACAGGGTCTACTGCTTGAGCAACCTATTTTTGGCAAAGAGTAGGGCTGTTGGCCATACCTTGGGGAAGAACCTTCCATTGAAGTCTCTGCATAGGGCCCTGAATATTAATGCAAGAAAGACTAAAGGCAAAATAGGGTCTATCCTCAGGATGTAAAGGAATGATAAAAAAGCAAACATTTAAGTCCATAACCATTTTACAATAGTTTTTGTGAATAGCCACTGGTGTGGGAATGTCTGGCTGTAGTGCTCCCATCGGGAGTATAACTTTATTAATGGCACACACATCTTGTAAATGGCGCCACTTGCCTGATTTTTTCTTGATAACAAAAATAGGAGTGTACGATGGTGAGGTTGAGGGCTCTACATGGCGGGCTGCCACCTGTTCCTTCACTAACATGGAGGCAGCCTCCAAATTTTCATGGGTAAGGGGCCACTGATCCACCCACACAAGAGTCTGAGTCTCCCAAATAATTTTATCTGCATGGGGTACAGGAGGGTCAGGGACCGACACTAAAAATCCAAATATCCAAGTCCATATGTATTTTTTTTTATGGGTTGTATAAGCCCCACCAGTCCTTGTCTCAGCCTCCCAAGGCCTGTACCAGGGACAAAATTCATGCGGAGCATTTGATGAGTCACCATGGAATTGGGACTGGCAAGAATAACTTCCATTTGACTCAAAATATCTCGGGCCCATAGGTAAACAGGGAGGTCAGGAACAACGAAAGAAGTGACAGTTCCCTTATTACCCTCTTTATCAGTCCAGCTAAGAGCAGTAGAGCTGACCAGAGGATTTTTTGACTTTCCTATCCCTTTAAGGTCAGTCAAGGATGGGGTGAGGGGCCAACCTGATCGCCAGTATTTTTGAGAAATAATTGTCGCATCAACTCCAGTAACTAAAATTGCTTGGAATTCCTTTCCTTCAATAAGTAAGGTAAGGGTGTGTTTATTATGAGAAATGGGATGAACCCAATATACCTCAGAGGAGCCCAAGGAGGCAGTCCCCCACAGTAGGTTTGGGTGGTGGAAGTGCCCCTTAATCTAAGGGAAGGAGTATTAATTGTGCAAGACTTTTTCCTCCTGGGATGGCCACAACTCTATTAATAACTGTGGCCAGTATTTTTATTTCTCCAGTGAAATCATTATCATTAATGCCAGGGAAGACCTGAACACCTTCTAAGGTAGTAGAGGCTCTTCCAAGAAGAAGGGCACACGTATGAGATGGAGGGGGACCCATAATTCCAGTTGGTATTATCTGGGGCCCTTGCATTGAGTCTAATGTTGTATCAGTGGTGGTACAGAGGTCCAATCCTGCACTGCCTGGAGTGGGTAGTTGGAGGGAGCCAATTGTGGAGAAGGATTTTGAGGTAGGTTGGGAGTTCGGAAGGGAACAAACCTTATTGCCCCAGGGTGTTTCCTGAGAAGCAGGAAGAAATAGGCTGTCCGAGGGCATTTGTCATTGATCTACACTCACTGGCCCAGTGATGAACTTTACCATATCAAGGACAAAGTGTAGCTGGGGGCGGTTTAGCTCCAGTTTGAGGAGACGCTATTCTTACTCTTTGTTTGCCTGTCGGACACTTGCGTGCAAAATGGCCTGGTTGTTTACAAGTAAAGCAAATACGTGAGCCAGGATTGTAAAAGGCCTTGAAAAAGGGAGCACTAAAGTGAGACCCATGGCATGGGCTGCACCCACCCCTGCACAGACTCTAATAAAGTCAGAAAGTTTCCCTTTATCCTTATGATGTCGAAGAACATCCTGACATGCTGGGTTGGCGTTTTCAAAGGCAAGATGTTTTACAAAGGTGCTTTCGCTTTCGCTTGGTCCAAGCAAGCATTCCGCAGCTAGGTTAAGCCGGGGAACAAAGTCGCTATAAGGCTCGTCGGGCCCTTGTCGAATTCTGGCCAGGGAAGTGATAGCCGAGGCCCTTTCAGGGAGGCGTCTCCAAGTATGTAAGCCAGCCATCTAAATCTGCGCAAAAAGTCCAGCAGGGAAACGTGCCTGTTTAGTTTTAGTGTCAAAAGTTGCATTGCCCACTAGCTTAACATAAGTCCAGGATTTAGAGAAGGCCTTTGCTAAATTTTTTTTGAGCAGTTTCTGACAGGGCTCTTTGAAATCTGCATTCCATAGTAGGAAGTCTCCGGCACTGAGGGCAGCTCTGTCTAAAAATTTCCAATCATTGGGAGTAAGAAATTGTGTGTTGTGGCTTTCAAATAAAGCCAACGTGTAGGGCACAGTGGGGCCATAGTGAGCACAAGCCTTTTTAAGTTTTTCAAGAAAATGGAGGCTAAATTTTTTGTAGACACTCTGGGTTCCTTCCTGCCTAGGGGTGAACTTCTCATCCTCTAAGTCCTGATCTCCTTGATCCATTTCCTCCGCTTCCTCCTCTTGATCCTCTTCTAAGTCTTTGACCTCAGCCTGAGCAGGCTTATCTATCTGACTGTTGGTGACTGGGAAGGCGAGCACAAGCTGATGGAGCGGCTTCGCCTTTGTATTAGACCACTGTGGGTCAGCTTGTGTTGACTCCATTCCTAAGGCTAATGGAGAGAGCTCAGAGTCAAGGGATCTTTATTCTTTTAAAAATTGGATCTGTTCCCATCCATGTTGGAGAGACTCTCTCAAGGGAGCCGGATTAGGCAAGGGAAGTGGGAGAAAAATATCTGGGGGGACATTTGGCCCCTGAAGGGCCAGAGCACAAAAGGCAGGAGGGATATAGGAGGGAGGGGAATGTGTAAGTCCTATAGGCTGTGGCAGGGTCCTGAGAGGTGGCGGGTCTTCTGAATGGTAGCGAGCTGCTTCCTTCTCCAAGGTAGCCTCCTCCCCAGGGGTCAATGTTTCTCTGGGATTTAAAACTGCATAAAGGCTGTTGGAAACCATTGGAGCCTTATTCATTAGGGTGGGATTTTGAGGAAGATCAGGAAGGTTCCCAGGGTCCTGGGGAGACTAAAAAGGGTCTATGTCTATACTAACTGATGGGCATGCTGAGAAGGGGCGAGAGGTCTTTTGCATAGTCTCTTCCCCAATTCTGACAAGTATTAAGGTACCATTGTCAAAGGGTGAACTGTTAAGAATTTCACTAATTTATTTCCAGAAAGAAAAGGTAGGAACAGACACTTTTTCTGGGCCAAAGGATTCATAATAATCTTTTAAAATGTCTCCTACTCTAAGCAATCTTTTACCATCAATGGTCCCTTCAAGGGGAAGCCATGGAAACAATTTTTCAATGTATGAAAAGAAAAATTTTAAGTCATTTTTCTTAACACGTGCCCCCATGTATTTAAGGATTTCTTTTGGCCTGACAAAAACAAATCATGTGACGAAATTGCTTTTCCCATGGTGCGTCACTCACTGTGCGTCATCCCCACTCTCCTCCTGGATCTGTCTCTCAGTGGTGTCTGCTGAGGCAATCGTGAGCTCCACTTGTCCAAATCTTCCCCCTCAGTCAAAGGCTCGAGCCCCAGTCGTTGGGCGCCAGTTGTCCCAGCCTGCAGGACACATCAACTTGGGTAGCGAACCTAGATGGGGAGGAATGAAGGGACAAGAGACATGAGAGATGACAGCAAGACAAAAGTTCTGATCAAGATGCAAACTTTTATTGTTCACACAGGGGAATTTATATGCTGGAGATTTGAAAGCTCTCTTATCGGCAGTTCCTGGATGTCTTCACAAGGTGAGATAACCTCAGAATATTTCAGGAAGACAGATGGCCACAGGATGTCTCAGGAACACAGATGACTACAGGATGTCTCCCAGACAGGATGTCTCCCTGGGGGCTATTTCTTGTAAGTGTCAGGCTATTCTTTGAAAAAGAATTCCTTCTACCCCTTACAGTCAGGGATTCAGTATTTCAAATGAAAAATTGGAGAAAGAATCCAATGTGTATGCAAATATGTGCTACCCAAAAATCTTCACACTCTCATTCAGAACAATGCCTTGACATTACCTTCACCCCAACTAAGACACAATTAGAGGAGAAGAGTTAGAAAATCTGTGAATACACATCAAGAATGGAAAATGCTCAGGAGTTCACAACTTTGGAGGTGGTAGAGGAGTTTCCAAATGTAAGGGAGAGGGTAAAACTCCACAAACATGGAGCTCTGCTGGACTAAAAACTTCTTGAGAAACTGCCTCTGAAGTTGGGCACTTGAAATATATGTTGTTGTCAGGAGCTTTAGCTCCCTTTGTAGTGAGACCATTAAGCTGGGTCTGCATGTATGTTACCTGGAGGACATGGTTTCTTATTTTCCAAAGGACATGAGGCAGCAGTGCTGAATTCTCTTTTTGTAGGTAAACTGTTGTCACTGGGGGCTAAGTGTCTTCCAGTTTGGAAGCCATTTGCTCATCCTCCACTTTTTGTTGAGTTTCTTGCAGCTGCACTGGAAGTTTGGTATTTGCTTCATGAAATACGAAGAGTTCAACTGGGACACAGTACTGAAAAGAGTTCTGTCACATGTGGTGGGTAAGGGTCTGCAGGAGAATGCACCAATCAGGCTTCTATCCCACATAGCTTGCCCCCTTCACCTTAGCAATCTGATTCTAAACATTGCACTGAAACCTCTCCATATAACAACATGCCTTTATATACAAGGGTCTGGGGGCTGCACCATGTCAGTCACAAACCATTTGAAAGCCAATGGCAGATCCACATCACCCAACCACAGATGTTTTAACACACACCTTCACACCACTTTTCTAGGCCAACTACTCAGCAGGCTCCAAATTACTGCCATCTCTGTTCTACACCATTTTCATGAAACCCAGTCAATCAGGCACTGTCTGGTACACTCGTGATCATCAATAGGACATCCAAAGATTCTACAGTGCGAAGTGGTCATGGGAATTTCAAAAATTTCATGTTTTTTATCAGGCATTTGTCAAGGATGAAGTTGGAGGCACTGTGGGTTTCAATTCATTCAGGAACCATTAAATGGAGAGGAAGCTCATTTCAATAAAAGCTCTGGAGAATTCTAACAGGCAAGGCTTCCCAAAGACAGGCAAAAAGGTCACATTAAGCCAGGCGTTTGAGGTCTACAATGTGTGGTCCATTTGTGTTTTGACTTGCAACTATGGCTGCCAATTCTTTAAGAATAAAATCATGTGATATTCTTCCTGAGATTCCCAGTGCTCTGTGGAAAGCCACCCTGGGCCTAGATCTCAGTTTCCAAGGGCAACTCTCATGCGTGGCATCCTAAAATCCCAAAATAATACATGGCAATACTTCTTTGAGGTCCATTCCATAACTCAGTCTCTAAGGGGAATCACACCAGTGTTCAAGACCAGGTGGACCCATCATCTTTTCCAACAGCCACAAATATGACCACAATTAAAAGCAAAACACTTCCACATGGCCCTCATCTTCTTTCATATAGACACTCATTATAACCTCAGGCTGTAGTTTTTCATGAGGGGCACAGCCAAAGACAGTATCCAAAATAAGGTCCCTTGCCCCCATTTGCCTAAAGTCAGTGTGGCTGGGACACCCTTCCTGTGAACCAGGAGTGATCAACGAGGCCTGCCCTTAATACGGCTCTGATTCTCCATTTTGAGGCCTAATGACTGTGGGGTTTAGATTCTTTATGTTAATTGGAGTCATGAGAAACCTATGAACGTATGGTCTAGTCTCTGCAGGGCTTTGAAGAACTCATTGGACCCAAAGGATCCCTTTTCTCATAGATGGACGTCAGGAACCTTACAGAGGAAGGTGAGAGACTTCATCCACAATGACTGCTCTTTTGGCTCTTTTGGTTTTGGATGCAAACGTGGGATGTTTCTTTAGATCCATTAGGTGCTGAGAATCTAAGCCATAGCCTCACACAGGGCCAAGAGGCTGATTCAGACACATCCCTTTCCAAAGCAATTAAGCAAGGAGCCACAGATGATGCCCATTCATTTCCATTTGAAAACTCTTTTCTTCAGGCTTCCCAAAGGGGTGGCCTGAGGCAAAAAACTTCCTGACATTCAGAGCAACAGAACAATAGGTAATTAAAAGTACCAAAGCAGGGTTTCTTCACTGAGACTTGTCAGAAGCCAGTGGTGAGTCACTATCTCTTTTCTCATACAAGCCCCCTCTTCAGAGCTTTCCTGGCATATGGCCATTCTCACATCTGTAGGTACCAAGATAGACTGACTCTATCCTTGGTAATTCAAAACTAGTGACACCACTGGGAGTGGGACTGGGACAGGCTCTGTGTGCTTGGCTTCCTGGATGTCAATTTCCATCACCGAGGAAGTGAGGTGAGGTTACTTCCTTCAGGATCTGAATGAAGTCACTGCCTTGGCAACCACTTTGTCCTAACAGTTGCTTCCAAGGGTCCCATGAGATGGAGGCTTCCCCTACTTAATGTGACAATTTCACAAGTTAAAATGGTATATCAACCATAGGCACCTGGGAACAGCTCTCCATACAGGCCTGATTTGGTCCATCTTCTCTACATTAAGAAGAGAGAGGCTGATTAAGACACAACCCTTCATCCTGACCAGGTTGTTTGCCATGGAAGATGACTTGTGCTCTCTCAGGTCCTTCATAACTGCCTACATATTCTCCAGGGATCCTTTCAGCATGGATCTTTGAAGTTCTCAGCAGGTAGAGGATCCCTACATTCCAGTATTATAAGACCACCTCTGTCCCTGCTCTTCTGTAAAGTAAGATTGAGGGAACAATGTATGTTTAGGGTTAATAACAGGTTCAATTTGGGTTAGGAATCATTTTGTGGATGAATAATGGTATTGGCAACCTGTGAAATTTATAAGAATATAGAGGTGAACAGTGTGTATGAAAACAGAAATCCAAGTAAGATTGGAAGCCCAGAAGGGCATTGGGCCCTTGATTGTGATACTTAGCATTGAATTACATTCTGCACAGATGTCTCAGATAAATCAATATACAATGGCATGGGACCTTGTACCTTGGATGATTGAATGTAGAAGGGAACATCCAGTCAAAAAGGGATAGTCAGTAGGAATAGGAAGATAGTAGGTAGGTTTAGAAAAAAGGGTGAGTGTATGATTTAGAACAAAATTTCTTTAGCAATAGGGTTTCGGTTAGAAAATGAATTTAAATGTCAGCACATGTGAAGAGTCTGTCACAATGATGAAGTGGGAAAAATATGTAGGTAAGCAGATATCAATAGGGACATTATGAAATCAGGCAAAGTAAAAAGTGAGAGATCGGCTTAGACATTTTCAAAGGGTTGAGTTTGAATATGCAATCTTAGGAAGAAACAAATATGTAGTCATCAATAGGATTGACATTTGAGAGCATAAGTAATCTTGGACATGGATGATTTTAGTAATCCATGTTAATTTTCCATTTTGGCTTTGGTACAATCATAAATGTGAACTTTGAATTTAGTGTCCAGTATATTTCTGTGAATAAATGTATATGAAGATCAGGTGACATGAGTATTTATTCCACCATTTCTGGGAGCAATATTGACTGACTACTTCTGATTGATAGGTACAGATTCTTTATGTGAATTGGAATCATGAGAAACCCAAGCACCTCTTTAGGGATTGAAGAACTCATATGACCCAAAAAATCCCTATTCTCAATTGATGGAGATCAGGAATCTAATAGAGGAAGGGAAGATACTTCATCCAAAATGAGTGAACTTTTTGCCATTTTGGTTTTGGATGCACACATGGGATCTTTCTTTAGATCCATCAGGTGCTGAGAATCTAAGTCACAGCCTCACACAGGGCCAAGAGGCTGATTCAGACACATCCCTTTCCAAAGAAATTAAGCAAAGAGCCATAGGTGATGCCCATTCATTTCCATTTGAAAACTGTTTTCTTCAGGCTTTACAAAGGGTTAGCCTGAGGTAAAGAACTTCCTGACATTCAGGGCAACAGAAAAATAGGTAAGCAAAAGGCCCAAAGCAGGGTTTCTCCACTGAGACTTTTCTGGTCACACTGTCCCTGCTCTTCTGTAAAGTTAGATTGAGGAAACAGTGTATGGTTAGGGTTAATAACACGTTCGATTTGGGTTGGGAATCATTCTGCAGGATGAATATTCGTTCTGGGAATCTGCAATATTTACTAGAATATATAGGTAAAATAAAAGTATGAAAACAGAAATCTAGGCAGGATTTGAAGCTCAGATGGGCATTGGGCCCTTGAGTGGGTTACTTATCTTTGAATTATGTTCTGCACAGATGTCTCAGATAAATCGATATACAATGACATAGGACCTTGTACCTTGGATGATTGAAAGTTGAAGAGAACATCCAGTCACAAAGGGAAAGTCCGTAGGTTTAGGATGATATTCTCTAGGTTTAGAAACAACAATGAGTATAGGATTTGGACCAAAATATTTTTAGCAATTGGTTTTCAATAAGAGAGTGAATGTAAATATCAGCACATGTGAAGAGTGAGACACAATGATGAAATGGGGAAAATATGTAGGAAAGCAGATATCAATAGAGACATTAAGAAATCAGGCAATGTATAAAGTGAGGGATAGGATTAGACATTTTGAACAGGGTTGAGTTTGAATATATAATCTTAGAAAGAAACAAATACATAGGATTTATCAATAGGATTTACATTTTACAGCATTAAGAAACCGGGACATGGATATTTTTAGTAATCCATGCTCACTTTTCTTTTAGGCTTTGCTACAATCATAAGAGTGACTTTTGCTTTCTGTGTCCAGAATATTACTGTGTTAAAATTTATATGTAGATCAGGTGACATGAGCATTTCTTCCACCATTACTGGGGGCAATA
The DNA here is from genome assembly GCF_048772815.1 of Callospermophilus lateralis. Taxonomy (NCBI): domain Eukaryota; kingdom Metazoa; phylum Chordata; class Mammalia; order Rodentia; family Sciuridae; genus Callospermophilus; species Callospermophilus lateralis. Next base: position 106,168 of record NW_027512411.1, read on the forward strand.
ATTTGAAGACGTATAAATATTGGGGGAAAAAAAGTGGAGTACCCTGTGTCAATGGATATAGAAATAATGTATGAATAGACCATACTGTGAATAAATAATATAACTGGTTCCAACTTTAAATAGTGGATTGATTTGATATCTGAAAATATACTGGAAATCTTAAATTGATATTCATACATTCATTACAACCAGTTATACATCTAACGGTAATATTAGGGTTATGGTTTATCATGAAGAGTGTGTGAGTTTTGCTTCAAATATGATTATGAAAATCAAAAATAATGTGTTTGGAAAGAAATCTCATGACAAGCCCAGTCAAGAACCCTGGAGGAATATATGTGTTCTGAAGCAGGAGGTGATTGAAATTGAAACAAATGCCTATAAATTTGTGAACTTGTGGATGAAATATATATCATATGATGTGCATAAACTGAAGAAATAGTAATGTACCACTGTTTAATAAAAATGAACTGCAAAATACACATCATGTCCCATAGGAAAATGCTTGCATTGATGTTGAACTAGGTTTTACTGTAGAAATATTAGGATTTGTGTGCACCATTCACTGAAGTTAGTCTTCAGTACTAGGAAACAAATCTGTATTTAAGGTGGATGAATATTTCTGAGAATAATCTTGTGAATAGTTGATCATAAATCCACATACATAAATATGAATGATTTTAAGGAGTGTATAATAAGATTCATATATTTCATATTTTGAAAAATTTGGAGAGTATATATATATATATATATATATATATATATATATATATACACACACACACACACACACACACACACACACACACACACACAGAGACATTAAAACTAGCAATATATTTGCCAATCGAAATTCATCATGAAATATGTATCATCCACAGGTGCAAAAATATTGATTTCACTGAAAATGGATCTATATATAATGTTGTTCTACTAGCAAGCTCACCCATAGGTTGAATTTTCAATTCCAACAGTATTTAAGAGGAGTGATCTCTTCTCATAACTTGTATCTGCCTAGTCAGCAACCTCACAAAAATGTACGCGTGATAACAGGTAGGATTCTATATGTGCATATAAAAATACACGTGCTGAATAGTCTACAGAGAAAGGAGACACCAATTTGTTGAAAGCCACAGCTTAAGGGGCCCCATTAAACTTCCAGCTACCAGCAACATTCCCCTGCCAGATGATTATTGGCTCACAGCGGCCCCAGCAACATCTAGCTGATTGGCTCCTCTGCGGTGATGCTCATTGGGCAGTTTCCCTGCCCTTTCAGACCACAGAGCTGCTCATTGTGGGACTTTTTTGGCTCCACCCACCTGACCCAGCTAAATAGCCTTAAGAGCAGGAGGATTGTGGGAGGTGGAGAGGCTTGTGGGTGTGACAGAAACTTTGCAAGGAAGCCAGTGGTGGCAGTTGGGCTCTGAGGGTTTTTCCTGAGGAGCTGTTTTGTTTGGCATGTGTGGTTCTAAAAATAAAGTTTGTTTGTTTTGAAAAGTGGCTCTTGAATCGTGCCCAGCCAGACTGCAGCATTTTTATGGCTTTCACGGGGAGCCACTGAGGGTAAGTGATAAGGTAAACTGCTCGCCCCTGAGCGAAGGGCGAGAGGATGGGTAGCCATTTAAGATTCCTCTTTTGTTTTGCTTCACTTTTGTTGCCTGTCCATGGAGATGAGTGAGATGGATGAAAAACCGCTCACATCTGAGAAAAAATTATTTACTTCTGAGGAACAGATAGGGAGAAAGGACGGATGCACATGTCAGTAGGATATAAAGGCTATAATGACTTTTTGTTGTTCCCTTTTTATTTTATTCTGTCTCGGTTTTGTGTGGCATCGTTTTGTTGGGTTGTATTATAGTAGAAATACGGGATCAGAAATTAGTAAAAAAAACAAACTGAAAGAGTGTTAAGTAAATTGTTAGAGGAAGGAGGCATCTCAGTAAAGTCAAGAACAGTCAGGGCATACGTTGATACAATACAAAAATGTAGCACATGGATTTTTAAGGAGTTGTTAAATATACCATAATGGAACCATCATGGTGAAGATTTAAAAGGGGGTAAAAGAACAGCCCAGGGACTCTGCCAGTTGGCACATTGCCATTGAGGACGTTCATATCTGGTTTGCTTAGTCCAAAGACTTCAGTTCAGACAAAGATAGAAGAACAAAGCTTAGGGCAGAAAAAGCCATCAGGGGCAAAGTTACAAAAGGAGACTGCTACTAACAACTTTCTATCACTAGAGGGTGTAAATGTCCAACCAACAGTGCCTCCTCTACAGGAGACTGTTACTAACACCTTTCTATCACCAGAGGATGTAAATGTCCAAATAACAAGGCCACCTCCATATGCTGGGAGGCCCCCAAACCCCACAGTTGATAGTTCGGATCCTGAGACAGGATCTCAAGTATGAACATGCCCTGATTTTGAGGTAGGAGGGCAGCGAATTCACCATGCTTTAAATTTCAAAATAGTGAAGCAGCTAAAAGGGGCTGTAACAACCTATGGTCCTCAAGCACCCTTCATTGTAAGCTTGGTCAAATCCATTAACAACTTGAATATGACGCCAGTAGATTGGGCTAATATGTGTAAAGCTGTGCTAAATGGAGGTCAATACCTTTTATGGAAGGTTGCCAATGAGGAATTTTGCAAGGAGACGGCTAGGCGTAATGCAGAAACTGGTTATCCTCAGAGAAATCTAGATATGTTGTTAGAAAGGGACCTTATGAGGATCAGCAGCAACCAATTGCATATGATCCTTGCGTATACGCAAAAATTGCTGCAGAGGCGGTTAGGGCATGGAAGACTTTACAACGACATGGAGGTTTACAAGGTCAATTATCTAAGGTAATACAAGGAGCTAATGAATCTTACACTGAATTTGTAGATAGGCTTATTCAAACAGCTACCAGAGTTTTGGGGAATACAGAACAAGCAATGCCATTAATAAAAAACTGGCTTATGACCAAGCGAATCATTGGTGCAGAGATATCACTAGACCATGGAAACATGAAGATTTAAACACATACATTAAATTATGTAAAGACATTAATGAATAAGAGAAAGTCATGGCAGCTGCAGTAAAACAGGCTTTAGATGCCAGAGACATCAATGAACAAGGGCAATTTGTGGCAGCTGCAGTAAAACAGGCTTTAGATGCCAGACCAGGAACATGCTACAATCGTGAACAAACAGGACATTTTAAAAGGAATTGCTCCATAGGAAGAGGGTTTAACAAAACTAGGTACCAAAGGAGTAGAATACGTGGGTATTTGCCCACGATGCCGTAGAGGGAGACATTGGGCTAATGAATGCCGTTCTCAAACCACCATAGAGGGTACTTCATTATCAAAAATGAACAAGGACTAGCTTTTTATCCACGATATCATGGAGAAAGGCATCGGGCTCCATTGCCAAAAAATGGACAGGGGAGCCCAATGCTCTGGGGCCCAAAACCACAAATATACAGAGCACTGGAGGAACCCAGCAACCCCATCAGTGTAGTGCCCAGGACACATTGTCCATCAGACGCCTCATCAGACAAATCAGAGGGAGCGCAGGGTTAGATATCTGCACCTCCGTCAGATCAGTACTAACTGTAGAGATGGGGGTTCAAATCATTCACACAGGGTGAGAGGACCTCTTCTCAAAGGAACGGTAGGCTTATTATTGGGACGCAGCTCTTCTAATCTAAAAGGACTTATGATAAGTCCTTAGGTAATTGATCCCGATTATGAAGGTGAAATAAAATTATACCCAGTTCTCCAAAGGACATATCAGTAATTTCACCAGGAGATAGAATAGCACAGTTACTAATAATACTCAGTCTGCATGATAAATTTTCTAGTCGTGCTGTAGAAAGAGGTTCCAAGGGATTAGGCTCCACAGGTGTAGATTTGGTTATGCTTTCTTTAAATTTAGATTCTCGCCCCAGGCTAAAACTAAATATTCAAGGACATGAATTTAATGGGCTACTTGATACAGGTGCAGATGTTAGCATCGTCTCTCATCAAGAATGGCCAAAACATTGGCCATTACAACAGTACACTAAAATACTTTGAGACATAGGAGTGGCAACTAATCCCCATAGAAGTGCAATGGCATTGGATTGGAAGGATCCTGAAGAATGTGAGAGAACTATACAGCCATATGTATTGGATCATCTTCCCGTAAATTTATGGGGATGAGATGTCCTAGATCAATTAGGTTTGACATTAACAAATAACATCAATCAAAATGCACCCACTATTATGGCTAGAGAAGGTTTTAGGAAAGGAAAAAGATTAGAAAAACAAGATCAAGGTATATCAGCACCAATACAAATAGACCAAGCAACAGACAGACATGGGTTGGATTTTCAGAAAGGGCCACTGAGACAATAAAAATTACTTGGAAATCAGAAAGACCAGTATGGGTTCTTCAGTGGACCCTGACTAAAGAAAAGATACAAGCAGCCCAGTTCCTGGTCAAACAACAATTAGCGGAAGAACATATACAACCTTCTGTATCTCCCCATTATACTTTCATTTTTGTCATCAAAAAGAAATCTGGTAAATGGAGATTATTGCAAGATTTAAGAGCCATTAATAATGAGATGGTTATTTTGGGACCTGCTCAATCAAGGATTCCTCAATTGTCTGCTTTGCCAAAAACTTGGTATGTTTTAGTTATACATATTAAAGATTGTTTTTTTTTTTTCATTTCCAATTCTTCCTGAGGATAGTCCAAGTTTTGCATTTACTATCCCTGCACTGAATCATGAAGGTCCTGATCAGAGGTATGAGTGGAAAGTATTCCCTCAAGGGATGGCTAACAGCCCAACTATTTGTCAAATTTATGTTAACAAAGTAATCCAGCCATTTAGAAATCAAAATCCTGAACTACAAATATTTCACAATATGGACGATGTGTTATTAGCACACAAGTTAAAAACCCATTGCTAGAATGTTATGCCACACTTACAAACTTATTAAAAAATTATAACCTAGGGATATCAATTGATAAAGTACAATTAAATTTTCCAATTAATTATTTAGGAGTTCTATTATCCTCAACCATGGTCAGTCCACCAAAAATTCAAATACGAGTAGATCAACTCAAATCAATTAATGACTTTCAAAAGTTATTAGGAGACATTAATTGGATAAGGCCTTATCTAGGTATACCAACAGGAGAGTTGGGACCTATATTTGATATCCTAAAAGGTCCATCTGATCCAAATTCACCCAGAATGTTAATGCCTGAAGCAAGAAAGGCATTAAAAATCATTGAAACATATATGGGAAATATGCATTTGGACAGATTTGATAAAATAATGCCTCTATTATTCATTGTGCTACCAACAAAAAAATATTCCTACAGGAGTATTTTGGCAAGAAGGTCCATTATTATGGATACATTTATCTTATTCTTCTAACACTATTATTACCAGGTATCCTGAGGCTTAGGGACAATTAATACTAATAGGAATAAAAGCAGCAAAGGGAGTGTTTGGAATTTCTCCCAATAAAATTATTACTCCATACACTATGAATCAAATTGATGAATTAGCTAATGAGTTAAATACTTGGGCAATAATCCTGTGTAAATCTAATGTTTCATTTGATAACCACTTACCATCTAATCTTTTATTGTCTTTTGGGTCATTGCATCCTGTAATTTTTCCAAAAATTACAAGAAAACACCTATCATGAATGCTCCAAATATATTTACTGATGGGTCAAATAATGGTACAGCAGCAATAGTTACACCTGATCAAATTTTTACATTTTTAGCACCCCAACAATCAGCTCAAAAGGTAGAGCTTAATGCAGTATTATAAGCTTTTGTGATGTTTAAAGATTCTGTGTTTAATTTATTTTCCAATAGTCAGTATATAGTTAATGCTATAGTATCCCTTGAAGATGCTGGTAGGATTTCCCCTTCCTCTACTGTTTTCTCTTTGCTTTCCAGTATACAAAGTCTAATCTGGGACAGAAAAGATCCATTCTTAATAGGACATATCTTGGCACATACAGGATTGCCTGGAGCCCTTAGTTTGGGCAATGATTTAGCAGGTAAAACGACACATGACATACATACATATTTTCTCTACACTAGAAGAAGCTATAAATTTTCATGAAAAGTTCCATATCAATGCTAATACATTACAAAAGCATTTTAAAATAACTAAGGAGCAAGCTAGACAAATAATAAAACAATGTCAAAATTGTGTGACCATTTTACCACATTTTAATATTAGAGTCAATCCTAGAGGATTGATACCTTACCATATATGGCAGATGGAAGTCACACAGTTGCCAGAATTTGGAAAAGTAAAATATTTGCATGTTACAGTTGATACTTCTTCTGGATTTTTGATGGGCTCCCTTCATGGGGGAAAAAAAAAAACTAAAGATGTTATAGCTCATTGCTTACAAAATTTTGCCACTGTGGTCATTCCAATACAGTAAAAAACAGATAATGCCCCCGGTTATACTTCTACCTCTTTTAAACCATTTTGCTCATCATTTGGCATTACTCATATAACAAGAAACCCATACAATCCACAGGGACAAGCCATAGTTGAAAGAGCACATCACACTATTAAAATGTACTCATTAAAGTAAGAAGACAGAATTGGGAAGGAATATAAATTCCCCAAAGATAAAATTAAAATAACCCTTTTTAATCTAAACTTTTTAAATTTGGATTTTCAGGACTTAGTGCTGCAGAAAGGCATAAGTGTCCAAAAAATGTGTATAAGCCCGAGGTACTTTGGAAGGATATTCTAACAGGAAAATGGAAAGGTCCTGACCCATTAATTTTCTGGAGTTGGAGGTCTGTTTTGGGGTTTCCACAGGAAGAACAGCAGCCGATTTGGATTCCAGAGAGATTAACTAAGGTCCCGACCCAGTGATTGCTTGGAGTTGGGGGTCTGTTTATGTGTTTCCAAAAGGAGAACAGCAGCCGATTTGGATTCCAGAGAGATTAACTGAAGCGCTTTCAATAGACCAAAATAAGATGATTTGGCTCAAATCCATAACAGCTGATATCGAAAACTCCAGTTTGGCTATCCTTACATCTGCGACAGAACAGGGATGCTTTTTTCAATATCTATTTTATTATTGCCCTTTCCCACATCATGAAGTTCTCTTTTGTTTTTTTTTTGAGCTCATACAGACCTAGGATAATGTTTTGCTTATCAGTTCTATTTTTTGACTATAGAGTTTTTAAACATTGCAATGATGATTTCACATGTAAAAAGTTATAAGGCCTTTACTATTATATTATGTGTTGTATGTATTTATTATGTGTGCACACTTGTGTTTTGTGTTATATATTTGAATGTGCTTATGTCCATATATCACATATGATGAGTGCTAATGAAATAATATATCCATTTTTTTTATTCACGTGAATTAAATTGTTTAATTTAAATTGGGAAAACAACTGTTCAGGATTGTCTTAATATGTGAAAAAATAGGAGGTTAACAGACGTGCTTGTTTACTTTCACTTTTCCTTTTCATTATATTTAATTATTCTCTTCAAGATAATGTAAATTGTTAAGAAAATTGTTTTCTTTTAGTGCCCTCAGGAATGTTACATATTTTTTTCTTTAGCCATTACTGCCAGAATTCCTATTTTCATCCCAGTGCCAGTGAAGACAAAGATAAAACCAATCTACAGATTCTGCAATAGCCATCACTGAACTGCTTGCAGAACTTGCCTGGATTATGTATCACTTGTATGCATTGTGAACTTACTTGTATGCATTGTGAACTATCTGCTGCTGCAGCGAATTGTCGTAGTGTTGGGGTACTTATGCTGATGCTGTCATCAGTGATAGAATTTTTCCAATAGGAGCCATCAATTGACTTGGTGTATCTTTCCTATTCTCACTTGATAGAGGTAAAAAAACTTACAGAGGGAGGTGAAAGACTTCATCAGCAATGACTGCTCTTTTGGCAATTTTGGTTTTGGATGCACACATGGGATTTTTCTTTAGATCTATCAGGTTCTGAGAATCAAAGCCACAACCTCACACAGGGCCAAGAGGCTGATTCAGACACATCCCTTTCCAAAGTAATTAAGCAAAGAGCCACAGGTGATGCCCATTCATTTCAATTTGAAAACTGTTTTCTTCAGGCTCCACAAACGGGTGGCCTGAGGCAAAGACATTCCTAACATTCAGGGCAAGGGAACCATAGGTAAGCAAATTGCCCAAAGCAGGGTTTCTCCACTGAGACTTTTCTGGTTACACTGATCTCTGAGGTTTCTGAGATGTTCCCATTCCATTCAGCTATCCAGTATATGGCTATGTCACAGAGTTTGGAGGTGGTACATATCTTGGACACAAAACCATGAGCCTATTCTGGAGAGAGGCCAGAAATCAGGAGGTAAACAGGAACTTGGGAAGATAGTAGGTGTTGTCTATCCATAAGGCAAGCTGCAGTCCATTCATAAAAAGGGCAGAATAAATGCCTGGAAGCTTCCTACTAGTCAGGACACCTCCATTGATGTATTGGCTTTTCTAATAACTACAACCACGGACACAGTGGATACACAGACATAGAAAAACTCGCCTTCTCAAACGACTTACTAGAAACAGTCGACTCCAAACCAAACAAACCACCTTTGCTACCTATTCTCAGAACATGAGACAAAAGCACGAACTCACACCCACACCCACTAAGGCACCTCATTCCCACAACTAGGTCTGTGACTATCCGGAGTGTCCTCTGACTGGTGGACCATACTATGTTCCCCCCAAATGGCCTGTCCTGTATCAGATCAGGTCCCTTTTGCCAACTCTGTTAAGTTGTCAGGAGCCAGCAATGAGCCACTACCTGCTTTCTCAGGAAAGCCCCCTCTTCAGAGTTCTCCTGGCATTTGGTCATCCTCACATCAGGAGGTACCAAGAAAGACTGACTCTGTCCTTGGAAAATTCAAACAAGTGTGCCCACTGGGAATGGGACTGGCACTGGCTCTGGGTGCCTGGCTTCCTGGATCCCAAGTTCAGAGAGTTGTATCACCAAGGAAGTGAGGTAGGTCACTTCCTTCAGGAATTGAATGAGGTCAATACCTTGGCAACCACTTTGTCCTAACAGTTGTTTACAAAGGTCCCATGAGATGGAGGCTGCCCCTACTTTCTCTGACTCAGTCATAAGTTAGAATGGTATATCAACCACAGGCACCATGGAACAGCTCTCCACACAGGCCTGGTTTTGTCCATCTTCTCTACATTAAGAACAGAGCGACTGATTCAGACACAATACTTCATCCTGACCGGTTTTTTTGCCATGGAAGATGATTTTGCGCTCTCAGGTCCTTCATAGCTGCCTAAGTCTTCTCCAGGGATCATTTCTGCATGGACCTTTGAGGTTTCAGCAGGTGGAAGATACCCTAAATTCCTGTATTGTAAGACCAACTCTGTCCCTGCTCTATTGTAAAGATAGATTGATGGAACAGTGTATGCTTAGGGTTAATAACAGGTTTGATTTGGGTTAGGAATCATTCTGTGCGATGAATAATGGTTTTGGGAACCTGCGATATTTACAAGAATATATAGGTGAAATATAAGTATGAACACAGAAATCTAGGTAAGATTTGAAAACCAGAAGTGCATTGGGCCCTTGATTGGGATACTCAGCTTTGAATTATATTCTGCACAGATGTCTCAGATAAATTGATATACAATGGCATAGGACCTTGTACCTTGGATGATTGAATGTAGAAAAGAACATCCAGTCAAAAGGATAGTCAGTAGGATTAGGAAGATATTCAGTTGGTTTAGAAAGCAGAGTGAGTATAGGATTTGAACCAAACGTTCTTTAACAGTAGGGTTTCGGGTAGAGAATGAATGTAAATATCAGTACATGTGAAGAGCCAGTCACATTCATGAACTCTGGAAAATATGTAGGAAACCATATATCAATAGAGACATTAGGAAATCAGGCAAAGTATAAAGTAAGTGATAGGATCAGGCATTTTCAACAGTGTTGAGGTTGAATATATAATCTTAGGAAGAAACAAATATGTAGTCACCAATAGGATTGACATTTGATAGCATTAGGCAACCTGGACATAGATGTTTTTAGTAATCCATACTCACTTTCCATTTAACTTCGGTACAAACATAAGTGTGACCTTTGCATTTTGTGAAAGAAGTCTCATGAAAAGACCAGTCAAGAAACCCTGTGGAAAACATGTTTTCTGAATTAGGAAGTGATGGAAAGTAAGACAAAATGCCTATAAATTTCTGAACTAGTGGATTAAATATATATCCTACCATGTGCATTAACTGAAGAAAAAGTAATGTACCAGTATTGAATAAAAATGAAAGACAAAATACACATCACGTCCCATAGGAATCTACTTGCATTGATATAAAACTGTGTCAGTTACTGCAGAGATATTAGGATTTGTATGCACCATTTACTGTTAGTTTTCAGTACTAGGAATCAAATATGTAGTTCAGGTGGATGAATATTTCTCAGAATAATCTTGTGAAAAGTTGATTATTAATCCACATACATGAATATGAATGAATTTACGGAGTGTATAATAAGACACATATATTTCATATTTTGAAAAATCTGTAGAGTGTGTGTGTATATATATATACATATAAACACACACACACACACACACACACACAGGCACGCACACAAACAGTCATTAAAAAGTAGCAATATAAGCCAATTGAAATTCACCACGAAATATATGTCATCCACAGATCCAGATAAATTCGTTTTACTGAACATGGATTCATGTATAATTTTATTGTACTAGGAAGCTCATCAATAGTTTGAATTTTCAGTTTCAACAGCGTTTAGTAGGAGTGATCTCTTTTCACAATTTGTGTCTGCCAAGTGAGCCACCTCACAAGAATGTACGTGTGGTACCAGGTAGGATTCTATATGTGCATATAAAAATACATGCGCTGAATTGGATACAGAGAAAGGTAGACAGGAATTCACATATTTGTTAACTTGAAAAACACATGGAGAACCATTTCAACAAAAAATTGACTAGATTTATAACTCCTACCCTATATAAAGCAAAAGGCAATTCCAATGATACACCATTCGTCCTCTGAACTGCTTGTATTTCTATTCTGTTTGGGTTAATTTTCTCCATCATATTAGAATTAGTAGTCAGAGTCTAGTTGGCATGGGTTTGTGTCAGGGATTTGGAATCATTTGGAAAATGATTCCAATGTTTATGCAAATATATGCTACAAAAGTATCTTCCCACTCTCATGCATAACAATGCCTTGAGATTACCTTGGCCCCAAGTTAGACACAATTAGAGGAGAAGAGTTAGAAAATCTGTGAATACATATCTGGAATCAAATATGCTCACGAGTTCACAAACTTGGAGGTGGTTGAGGAGATTCCAAAAGTAAGGGACAGGGTAAACACTCCACAAACATGGAGCTCTGCTGGACTAAAGACTTCTTGAGGAGCTGCCTCTGAGGTTGGGCACTTGAAATATGTGTTGTAGTCAGGAGATTTAGCTTCCTTTGTAGTGAGACAATCAAATCTGGGTATGCTTCTATGTGACCTGGAATACATGATTTCTTATTTTCCAATAAACATGAGGAAGCTGTCTTTAATTTTCTGTTTGTAGGTAAACTGTGGCCACTGGGGACTAATTGTCTACTTTTGTGGACTCTGGAGCCATTTGGTCATCCTCCAGTTTTCCTGGTGTTTCTTGCTGCTGCACTGGGAGTTTCGTATTTGCTTCAAGAAATACAAGGAATTCACCTGGGACACAGTGCTGGAGAGAGTTCTGTCACCTGTGGTGGGTCAGGGCCTGCAGAAGAATGTACCAACCAGGCTTCTCTTCCACATAGCTTGCCTCCTTGACCATAGCAACCGGATTCTGAACATTGGCCTGAAACCTCTCCATATAAAAAGATACCTTTACATAGAAACGTCTGCTGGCTGCACCATGTCAGTCACAAGCCAATTGGAAGACAATGGCAGATCCACATGGCCCCACCACAGATTTTTTTTATCACACACCTGCCCTTCACTGCACTAGGCCCACTACTCAGCAGGGTCCAACTTCCTGGAATCTCTGTTATACACCATTTTCATGAAACTCAGTCGATCAAGTCACTGTCCTGAATAATCATGTTCAGCAACAGGACAACCAAAGTTTCTCCAGTGCCATCTGGTCATGGGAATTTCAAAAATTTCATGGTATTTATCTAGCAATTTTTCAAGGATGTAGTTGGCAGCATATGGGTTTCAATTCATTCAGGGACCGTTAAATGTTGTGGAAGTTCATTTCAAATGAAGTTCTGGAGAACTCTCACTGGCAAGGTTTCCCAAAGATTGGCCAAAGTGTCACATAAATCCAGGCCCATTGAGGTCTACAATGTAACGTCCATGTGTGTTTTGACTCTCAACTAAGACTGCCAAGTCGTTAAGAATAAAATCATGTGATATCAAGCCTGAGATTCCCAGTGGTCTCTGGAAAGCCACCCTGGGCCTAGATCTCAGTTTCCAAGGGTGACTCTCATGCTTGGTCTTCTAAAATCCCAACACAATTCATGGCAATACTTCTCTAAGTTCAGTTCCTGTACTCAGCCTCTAAGGGGAATCACACCAGAGTTCAAACCCAGGTGGACTCAGTCATCCCTTCCAACTGCCACAAAAATAACCACAATTAAATCCAAAACACTCCCACATGGCCCTCATCTTCTTCCATATAGACACTCATCATAACCTCTGACTGGAGATTTTCATGAGGAATGCAGCCCAAGAGAGTGTCCAAAATATGCTTTCTTGCCCCTCATTTACCTAAATTCTGCGTGACCTGGACACCCTTCCTGTGAACCAGGAGTGATCAAATAGGCCTGCCGTTAATACTGATCCACTTCTCAAATTTGAGAACTACTGACTGTGGGGTTTAAATTCTTTATATGAATTGGAGTAATGAGAAAACCCAACCACCTATGGGCTAGCCTCTGCAGGGAACTGAAGAACTCATTTGACCTAAAGGATCCCTATTCTCACTTGACTGATGTCAGAAACCTTACAGAGGAAGGCGAAAGACTTCATCCACAATGACTGCTCTTTTGCTATTTTGGTTTTGGATGCACACATGGGATCTTTCTTTAGATCAATCAGTTGCTGAGAATCTAAGCTACAGCCTAACACAGGGCCAAGACGCTGATTCATACACATCTCTTTGCAAAGCAATTAAGCAAAGAGCCACAGCTGATGCCCATTCTTTTTTATTTGAAAAAGGTTTTCTTTAGACTTCGCAAAGCGTTGTCCTGAGGCAAAGACCTTCCTGACATTCAGGGAAACAGAACAATAGGTAAGCAAAAGGCCCAAAGCAGGGTTTCTCCAATGAGACTTTACAGGTTAAACAGGTATGTGAGTTTTCTGAGATGCTCGCAATTCACTTCAGTTATTCAGTACATGGCCATGTCACAGAGCATGGAGGTGGTACATATCTTGGATACAAAACCATGAGCCCATTATGGAGAGTGGCCAGATTTCAGGAAGAAAACAGGAACTAAGGAAGATCGTAGGTGTTGCCCATCATTATGGCAAGCCGCATTCCATTTATAAATTGGGCAGCATGAATGCTGGTAAGCTTTCTAAAAGACAGGACACATCCATTGATGCTTTCTCTTTTCTAATATCTACAATAACGGACACAGCGGGATACAGCGACACAGAAACACTCACATTGTCAAATGACTTACTAGAAACAATTCACCCCAAACTAAACAAACCTCATTTCCTACCTCTTCTCAGAACATGAGCCAAAACCACAAACCCACACCCACACCCACAAAGACACCTCTTTCCTCCAAGTAGGTTGTGACTATTTGGAGTGTCCTCTGACTGTGGGCCATTCTACGTTCCCCCGAAATGGCCTGTCCTGTCTCAGATTTTGTGTCCTTTGCCAACTCTCTGAAGTTGTCAGGAGCCAGCGGTGAGCCACTACCTGTTTTTTCAGGAAAGGCCCCTCTTCAGAGTTTTCCTGCCATTTGGCCATCCTAACCTTAGTAGGTACCAAGAAAGACTGACTCTGTCGTTGGGAAATTCAAAAAGTATAACCACTGAGACTGGGACTGGGACTGTCAATGTTTGACTGGCTTCCTGGATCGCAAGTTCACAGAGTTCCATCACCAAGGAAGTGAGGTGAGGTCACTTCCGTCAGAAACTGAATGAGTTCACTGCCTTGGCAACCAATCTGTCCTAAGAGTTGCTTCCAAGCTTCCCATGAGATGGAGGCTGCCCCTGCTTCCTGTGACACTTTCACAAGTTAGAATGGTATATCACCCATAGGCACCCAGGAGCAGCTCTCCACTCAGGTCTCATTTGGTCCATCTTCTCTACATTAAGAATGGAGAGGCTGATTCAGACAGAACACTTCACCCTGACCAGGTTGTTTTCCATGGAAGATGACTTTTGCACTCTCAGGTCTTTCAGAGTTGCCTACATCTTCTCCAGAGATTATATCTGCATGGACCTTTGAGGTTATCAGCAGGTGGAAGATTCCTTATATTCCTGTATTGTAAGACCAACTCTGTCCCTGCTCTTCTGTAAAGTTAGATTGAGGGAACCATGTAAGGTTAGGGTTAATAACATGTTTGATTTGGGTTAGGAATCATTATGCTGAATAAATAATGGTATTGGGAACCTGCAATATGTATAAAAATATATAGGTGAAATATATGTATAAAAACAGAAATCTAAGTAACATTTGAAGCCCAGAAGGGCACTGGGCCCTTGATTGGGATACTTAGCTTTGAATAAATTGATATACAATGGCATAAGACCTTGTACTTTGGATCATAGAATGTAGAAGAGAACATTCAGTCAAAAAGGATAGTCGGTAGTGAAAGGTTAATAAAATAGGTACTTGTCACTTCCTGTTTTTCTGTATGCTTAACAAAACACTGTTAAAATCTTGAGAACTGTTTGCTAATCTTGTTCCCAGAATGTGCTGTCCCCAACTGCCAAAGTGTAGAATGTACTCCCTCACCCGGTTGCACGCAAACCGACCACTCACCCTGACCCATCAGTAAACTTCCCTCCCTGCCCTCTCCAAGGAAAATATATATGTTCTGCTTAAACTGTTCTCAGGGCTCTCTGATCTATTCAAGTGAGCTCGAGCCCCAGCATGCTGGACCCAGAATAAACCCTTTGCTGTTGGATAAGACAGTCTGTTAGTGGTCTCTTCCTTCCATGCTCGCCCGACTTTTACATATGGAGATTCCACCGAGTTTTGGCAGCGGCGGACAAAAGACCCTAACGGGTTCCTCTCGGGTTAAGTAAGGCCCCTCTTTCTTGTTTCAGTGTTAAGGTTAGGGCTTGGCAAAATGGCTGTCGATGAAGAGCGTGAGTTCTCTCCGATGGTGGCTTACAGACGTGTCACAGAGCCGCATGCCACGTCCCTGGGGGACTTCCCAAAGACTCGGGAAATCGAGGAACAATAGTCTCCTCGACTCAGTAATATTTTGTATCAGATTCGGAATTGCCAGGCCATTGGGTTTTGCTGGCTACACAGTCCTGGTCTCAGTTTTGGATGTCCATTGAATGTCTTTATTTTCTTGTCTTGTCTGTGTCGTGTGTCTTGCATTCACTCTTTGTGTATCTTTCATTATGGGACACAGCACTTCAATGCCCCTGTCCCTGACCCTTGATCACTGGACCAAAGTCCGCTTAAGGGCTCAGAATCTTTCTTTTTTAGTAAAACGTTGGACCTTTCGGAATCTCTGTGCCTCAGAATGGCCCACCTTTGAATTTGGATGGCCCCTAGAAGGATCTTTCTATTTCCCACTAATTTAAGAAGTCAGAGATATTGTCTTTCACCCAGGCACACATAGCCATCCGGATCAACAGCCATATATCTTAACTTTGCAGGACCTCTGCAAATCTCCTCCTCAATGGGTGAAGCCTTTCTTTGTCCCTTCCCCTGCTCCTACTCCTTCCCCCATGATCTCTCAAATCCTCTGCCCCTCCTCCTCCTCCACCCTTTGTAATCCCTGAGTCACAAGATTTGACTCTACTGTACTCTCTTCCCCCGTATTATACCCTGCCCTCGTCCCCCAACCACCAACACCCTCTAAGTGATTCTCCTGCAGCTGACTCAGCCTCTCTACCATTGGAGGAATCTAAGCTGGCCCAGCGCCCTCCATATAACTCCCCCGCAGCACACACAGCCCCTCCTCCGCAGGAGGAAGCTAGCCCAGCTAAGGGAACTTGATGGTGGCGAATGATTGAAAACCCTGGACCTCCTGTGATGCTCCCCCTATGTCCCTACGGACCATTGATTGACGAAGGCCATGGGGGGAAAATGCAAGCCTACAAATATTGGCCTTTCTCCTCTTCCGACCTATATAATTGGAAAAATAACAATCCCCCTTTTTCCGAGGACCCCATTGGGCTCACAGGTCTGGTTGAGTCATTGATGTTTTCACACCTGCCTACTTGGGATGACTGTCAACAATTCCTAGGGACTCTCTTCACGACAGAGGAACAAAAGAGAATCTTCCTGGAAGCTATAAAAAAATGTCCTCCGACCAGATTGGAGACGGACACATCTTCCCAACTTAATCAAAGCTGGTTTTCCCTTGAAACAACCCAACTGGGACACCAACAACATTGAAGTTAGAAAGCATCTGTCCACTTATCGCCAGGTTCTAATAGTGGGCCTCCAAGTGGCCACTAGGCGACCAACTAATTTGGCCAAGGTAATAGAGATTATTCAAAGGCCTGATGAATCTCCCTCTATGTTTCTAGAGAGAATTATGGAGGCATGTAGGAGATATACTCCTTTCGATCCACAGGCAGAGGATCAAAAGGCATCTGTCATGATGGCCTTTATTGGGCAAGCTGCCTGGATATTAAAAGAAAGTCACAATGCTTAGATGGATTACAAGATATGACTTTGAGAGATTTAGTCAGAGAAGCCAAGAAAATATACCTTAAGAGAGAAACTGAGGAAGAGAAAGAAGCAAAGTGAGGATAAAAGAAACAAAAGACAGACTAAGGCGTTGACTAAGGTCCTGGTCACAACAACAAAAGGGCCAGAAATTAAGAAACAGGGAGACAGGAAGGGATACCTGGTCCCATGCCAGAGGCCACCCCTGGCCTCAGATCAATGTAACAACTGTAAAAAAAAAAAGGACACTGGGCCAAAGAGTGCCCTAGAAAGGGACAGCCACGCCAGTCAGCCATTCTGACTCTGGAGGATGAGTATGAAAGTCTGGGCTCAGATCCCCTCCCCGAGTTCAGGGTAACTTTTGAAGTGGAGGGGACCCCAGTAATCTTTGAAGTGGATAAAGGGGCAATACACTCACCCCTAATGTCACATTGGGCCCTCTATCAAATAAAAGGTCTCTAGTTCAAGGGGCTAATGACAGTAAATATCGGGCTTGGACAACTAAGAGGATCATGGAACTGGGGAAAAGAAAAATCCATCACTCCTTCCTAGTAATCCCAGAATTCCTAGCCCCATTGATGGGCAGAGATCTGCTCACCAAGTTCCGGTCCAAAATAACTTTTAACCCTGAAGGCCCCCAAGTGGAATTTCTAAATCCTTCAGTAAAAACTCCTATAGTCACAGCTCTAAATATGTCAGTAGAAAATGCACATCAACTCACTCACCTTGGTTCAAAGAAACTGCAGGTATTTCTGAAGTACCAAGAACAGAGTTTTCCACTAACTGACTCACAGCAAAAAGAAATAACTGAATGGGTAAAAAAAGCCTGTCGAGTCCATCAATTGGTAAATTCTTACCCTTCCAAGCTTCCTGCAGGAAAGCACCTACGAGGAACCAGACCAGGACAATTCTGGGAAGTCGACTTTACTGAAATTAAGCCAGCAAGATATGGACATAAATATCTTCTAGTCTTTGTAGATACATTTTTAGGATGGATTGAAGCCTTCCCCACTAAAAGAAAAAAAAAAGAAACAGTGCTAATGGTGGTCAAGCAGATCCTGAAAGACAATTTTCAAAGATACGGCCTGCCAAAGGTAATACGGTCTGATAATGCACCGGCGTTCATGGCCCAAGTAAGTCAGGGGTTAGCCAGGAACCTGGGGATTCATTGGAAGTTTAATTGTGCTTACAGACCCTAGAGTTCAGGACAGGTAGAAAGAATAAATAGAACCATTAAAGAGACCTCAACGAAATTAAGCTTAGAGACCAGCATAAATGATTGGACTATGCTCATGCCTTATACAATGTTTCGTGCAAGAAATATGCCCTCTGTTTCTTTGAGTAACCACACCCCCTGTGAATATCTAGGGTGCCTCTCTTCTAGTAACGGACCAAAGCCCAACTCTAAGACCTAACGATCCCTTTCACACCCCCTTGTTTGACAGACTTAAAGTTCTTGAAAGATCTCAGTGATACCTGTGGAAACAGCTGGCCACTCCCTACCAAACTGGGGACGAGGGGACTCCACATCGATATCAAGTAAGAGACTTCATCTACGTAAGATGATATCAGTTGTCATCCCTTGAACCCCACTGGAAAGGACCATACCAGGTGCTACTTATAACATCTATAGTGGTAAAGGTAAACGGAATCACTTCCTGGATCCATGCCTCTCATCTCAATCCTGCGCCCTGTCCACACTCTGGCTGGAAACTGGAAAAGACTGGTAACACTTTCAAATTGCATATTCACCGTGTGGATAAGCCTATAGACTCTCCCCTTGGCCACAAGTAGTCCTAACCCTCATCAGCCCGTTCAGCAGCGATGGCTGATCACAAATTCTACTGGAAAAGAAGTATAATCTATCTTGCATGCAGCCCACTTAGGGACCTGGTGACCATCTCTCCACCCAGACATTTGTCAGCTGGCTATAGGTCTTTCCTAATGGGATATCCCTGATGAAGAGGATCCCACTAAAATTCCATTAAATCCCTTCCTTACCATAGATAATGGAAACAAATATTATGGATGTAGGGACACACGAGCCAGATGCAGGTTGGCTAGCCTAGATTACTGTGTTTACCCGGCCGACTGTCAAAGCCAAAAACAGCCATGGCTGTGTGGGGGAAAAGCCGACTTCTTCTGTAAGTCATGGGGATGTTAGCGTACAGGGGCTGCCTGATGGAACCCAAACCCTGCATTAAATTCAGTAGACAGCATTGGCCATATTACGAATTAGATAACAAAAACTGATGGCCACCAGAGGGGATTCTAGATCCTCAAATCCTGCATGACCTTTTTAATATCTGCTAGTGCTCAAAAGGGTGAAAGGAGATTCCACTATGTGGAGGCCTTTTCCCTTCTTCGCTCACATCCTGAACTATGCTTATCCAATAGATCCTCACCTTCAGCCTTCTGTTCCAGAGTCTCTGCTGTCACTCCCACCTCAGCAACCTGATTTCTCCACTACAATTATTAGATCAAAAACCCAAACCTCTGCTGGTTCTCAGACCATTGACCCCTTGCTGAGGTAGCAGGTACTGAGGTACCCCTCCACCCACTCACTCCTGTCTTCTGTTGACAGTGCCCGCACTGGGTCCCACCAGGTCCTCTTACCAACTAACCCAAAGCTCAAACCAGCTGAGGAGAGCCCTCAGACCTCTATCCAAGATGTAATGAAAATGGCCTTTAAAGTTGCTTTGTCATCACTGAAAACAGTTTACTACAAATTTAAAGTCCCTCTGCGTTTTGGGATACTCACTACCATCTTCCCCTCTGCTTGACCTGTTCTACTGCTCAAATATTTGTTGCTAGGAAAATTCCAAACCACTTTCCCATTATTTTTTTAAATCTCTCTTTTCTCATTCTCAGATCCTCGGAGCTGCTCTCAGCCCCACCTTCTCCGTCTTTCCCCTCTATACCAGGCCCACAGAAAAGTCTTTAACTGACCTTCTCCAGAAGTCTTCACCATGGCTGACTTTAGGACTTTCAGCAAAAGAGTCCCTATAAAAAAGTTCAATGTAGTTAAACTTCCTATTTTCATGTTGCCCTCTTCTACTTGGCCACTGGCTAAAAAAATCAGCACTCCTAATCCAGACACCCACTTACTAGTTTTTCACAAAAATATGTGAACAAGGCCTCTCGCCTTGACGTGGGGCTTCACAGAGATGGCTACATTTCTAAGTTAACGAAGTTAGCAACTGGGCTCCGTAGTAACAGCTGGCAATGGGAAAATAAGAAAGGGAAGAAAAAGCTCTTTCCCTCCCAGGTGTCCTTGAAAAGTTAACTTGCCCAGAACCGAGGAAAAAACAGAAACAAAAACTGCTTTTTTCAACTTCTGCAGACTGTGAACTTCTGAGCCCCTTCCCTTACATGTTGTGTACAAAATTCTGAAACTACCTAAACTTGGGTTTCAGAGGATTAGTTGATTACAACAGAATCAATGCCCTCTGAATCGGGTTGCAACCAAATAGGACTGTTTCCCTGTCTTCAGTGCTATCTTAGGTGCGTTGCCTTGTCCTTCCCTACTACAGCATGATTCTATATACTTAAACATTGTTAATGTTTTCATGAAATGGTCAACAGATGTGATTAATTGTGTAATCGTGCAGATGTTTCCCAGAGTGCTCTATCACGACGCAGATTCATTTGAAGATCAAATAGGGGGGCATTCAACCCGGTTCCACTGAAAATATATATCTCTCAATGTAGCCATCCTATTAGGAATAGAAATTGCTGCACTGGTGGCCACGGGAACCACTGCCTTTGTCCAAGGGACTCAACAAATGACCCAACAAATGACAGCAATAGACCAAAACTAAGATATTAGAAACCTCCATCAGAGCTTTGCATGAGTCTTTTACCTCTCTCTCTGAAGTTGTTTTTCAGACCACTCGAGGGTTGGACCTCCTCGTCATGAGAGAAGGGGGCTTTGTGCTACATTGAGAGAAGAAAGTTGTTTGTATGCCGAGCATACTGGACTTGTAATAAAATCAAAGAGTAAATTAAAAAGATGCCTTGAAAAGCATCAACGAGACAGAGAGGCCCAAAAAAGGTGGTTTGAGTCTTGGTTCACACAGTCTTCCTGATTAACTACGTTTTTATCAACCCTGGCCGGTCCAATAGTAATCCTCATGTTATTGCTAACTATTAAACCCTGTTTTCTCAACCGTGTAATTTCTTTTCTCCAGGCTCAAATTGGACGAGTTAAACTTATGGTAATACCCTAATAGTATACATAGAATGTGACACCCCCCCAATGATCATTTTTATGATTAAAAGTAGCCAGAAGAAGAAGTGGGGAAAAAAAGGTTAGTAAAATAGGTACTTGTCACTTCCTGTTTTTCTGTATGCTTAACAAAACACTGTTGAAATCTTGAGAAATGCTTGCAAATCTTGTTCCCAGTATGTGCTGTCCCCAACTGCCCAACTGCAGAATGTGCTCCCTCACCCAGTTGCACGCAAATCGCCCACTCACCCCGATCCATCAATAAACTTCCCTCCCTGCCCTCTCCAGGTAAAGTATATAAGCTCTACTTAAGCTATTCTCAGGGCTATCTGCTCTATTCAAGTGAGCTCTGAGCACCAGCATGCTGGACACAAAATAAACCCTTTGCTGTTGCATGAGATAGTCTGTTGGTGGTTTCCTCCTGTGAAGCTCGCCGGACATTTACTATAATGATTGAATGTAGAAGAGAACATCCAGTCAAAAAGGGATAGTTGATAGAAATAGGAAGATAGTACGTTTAGGAAGAAGTGTGAGTATAGCATTTAGAACAAAAGTTCTTTAACAATAGGGTTTCGGTTACAGAGTGATTGTTAAAGTCAGCACATATGAAGAGTCAGTCACTATGATGAGCTGGGAAAAAATGTAGAAAAGCAGATATCAATAGAGACATTACGAAATCAGGCAAAGTATAAAGTGAGTGATAGGATTAGACATTTTCAACAGGGTTGAGTTTGAATACATACTATTAGGAAGAAAAAAATATGTAGTCACCAATAGGATTGACATTTGAGAGCATTAGGCAACCTGGACATAGATGTTTTTAGTAATCCATGTTCACTTTCCATTTAGTCCTTCGTGCAATCATAACCGTGACCATTACATTATTTGTCCAGAATACTACTGTGATAAAATGTATATGTAGATCAGGTGACATGAGTATTTCTTCCACCATTTCTGGAAGCAATATATTCAAGACGTAAAATTAGTATTGGGGTTACAAAGAGGTGCACCCTGTGTCTATGAATTTAGAGATAAAGTACGAATAGACAATACAGTGAATAAATAATATAACTTGTTCCAACTTTAAATAATGGATTGAACTGATATCTTAAAAATTACAGGAAATCTTATATTGATATACAATCATTCATTCCCACCAATTATACATCTAATGGTAATATTAGTGTTTTGGTTTATCATGAAGAGTGTGTGAGTTTTGTTTCAAAAGTGATTATGGAAATCGAAAATAATATGTTTGGAAAGAAGTCTCATGAATAGACCAGTCAGGAAACCTGGAGGAATGCATATGTTGTAAAGCAGGAAGCGATTGAAATTGAATCAAATGCCTATAAATTTGCTAATTTGTGGATGAAATATATATCCTATGATGTGCATAAACTCATGAAATAGTAATGTACCATTGTTGAATAAAAATGAACGTCAAAATACACATCATGTCATATAGGAATCTACTGGCATTGATTTTAAACTGGGTCAGTTACTGTAGAAATATTAGGATTCTCGTGCATTATTCACCGAATTTAGTTATCTTTTTTTTTAAAATTTTTATATATGGTTGCTCAAAACATTACATAGTTCTTGATAAATAATATTTCACACTTTGATTTATGTGGGTTATGAACTCCCATTTTTGCCCCGTTTACAGATTGCAGAATCACATCACTTACACATCCATTGATTCATATATTGCCATACTAGTGTCTGTTGTATTCTGCTGCCTTTCCTATCCTCTACTATCCCCCCTCCCGTCCCCTCTCCTCCTCTCTTCTCTCTCTACACCCTCTACAGTAATAAATTTCTCCCCCTTGTATTATTTTTCCCTTTCCCCTCACTTCCTCTTGTATGTAATTTTGTATAACCCTGAGGTTCTCCTTCCATTTCCATGCAGTTTCCATTCTCTCTCCCTTTCCCTTCCACCTCTCATCCCTGTTTAATGTTAATCTTCTTCTCATGCTCCTCGTCCCTACTCTGTTCTTAGTTACTCTCCTTATATCAAAGAAGACATTTGGCATTTGTTTTTTTAGGGATTGGCTAGCTTCACTTAGCATAATCTGTTCTAATGCCATCCATGTCCCTGCAAATTCTATGATTTTGTCATTTTTTAATGCACAGTAATACTCCATTGTGTATAAATGCCACATTTTTTTATTCATTCTTCTATTGAAGGGCATCTAGGTTGGTTCCACAGTCTTGCTATTGTGAATTGTGCTGCTATGAACATCGATGTAGCAGTGTCCCTGTAGCATGCTCTTTTTAGGTCTTTAGGTTTTAGACCGAGAAGGGGAATAACTGGGTCAAATGGTGGTTCCGTTCCCAGCTTTCCAAGAAATCTCCATACTGCTTTCCCATTTGGCTGCACCAATTTGCAGTCCCACCAGCAATGTACAAGTGTACCTGTTTCCCCAGATCCTCGCCAGCACTTGTTGTTGTTTGACTTCATAATGGCTGCCAAACTTACTGGAGTGAGATGGTATCTTAGGGTGGTTTTGATTCACATTTCTCTGACTGCTGGAGATGGTGAGAATTTTTTCATGTACTTGTTGATTGATTGTATGTCCTCCTCTGAGAATTGTCTGTTCAGGTTCTTGGCCCATTTGTTGATTGGGTTATTTGTTATCTTTTTGACTAATTTTTTGAGTTCTTTGTATACTCTGGATATTAGTGCTCTATCTGAAGTGTGAGGAGGAAAGATTTGTTCCAAGGATGTAGGCTCCCTATTTACCCCTCTTACTGTTTCTTCTGCTGAGAAAAAAACTTTTTAGTTTGAGTAAGTCCCATGTGTTGATTCTAGTTATTAACGCTTGTGCTATGGGTGTCCTATTGAGGAATTTGGAGGCGACCCCACAGTATGTAGATCGTAGACAACTTTGTCTTCTATCAAACACCATGTCTTCATTTGATATCAAGCTCCTTGTTCCATTTTGATTTAACTTTTGTGCATGGCAAGAGAAAGGGATTCAGTTTCTTTTTGTTACATATGGATTTCCAGTTTTCCCAGCACCATTTGTTGAAGATGCTATCATTCATCCATTGCATGCTTTTAGCCCCTTCATCAAATATAAGATAGTTGTATTTTTTTGGATTGGTTTCTGTGTCCTTTATTCTTTACCATTGGTCCACCCACCTGTTTTGGTACCAGTACCATGCTATTTTTTTTACTATTGTTCTGTAGTATAGTTTGAAGTCTGGTATCGCTATACGGCCTGATTCTCACTTCCTGCTTAGTGTTGTTTTTGCTATTCTGGGTCTTTTATTTTTCCATATGAATTTCATGATTGCTTTCTCTATTTCTACAAGAACTGCCGTTGGGATTTTGAATTGCATTGCATTACACATATAGAGAACTTTTGGTAATATCGCCATTTTGATGATGTTAGTTCTGTCTATCTATGAACAGGGTACATTTTTACATCTTCTAAGATCTTCCGCTATTTTTCTCTTTAGGGTTCTGTAGTTTTCCTTCTATAAAACTTGCACCTCTTTTGTTAGGTTGATTCCCAATTATTTTTTTTTTTTTTTAGTATATTGTGAATAGAGTGGTTGTCCTCATTTCCGTTTCAGAGGATTTGTCACTGATATTCAGGAATGTCTTTGATTTATGAGTGTTGATTTTATATCCTGCCACCTTGCTGAATTCATTTATTAGCTCTATTAGTTTCTTTGTAGACCCTTTTGGGTCTGCTAGGTATAGAATCATGTCATCTGCAATAGTGATAATATAAGTTCTTCTTTTCCTATTTATATGCCTTTAATTTCTTTTGTCTGTCTAATTGCTCTGGCCAGTGTTTCGAGAACTATGTTGAACAGAAGTGGTGAAAGAGGGCATCCCTGTCTTGTTCCATATTTTAGGGGGAATGCCTTCAATTTTTCTCCATTCAGAATGATGCTAGCCTGAGACTTAGCATAGATTGCTTTTACAATATTGAGGTATGTTCCTGTTATCCCTAGTTTTTCTAGAGTTTTGAACATAAAGGAATGCTGTATTTTGTCGAATGCTTTTTCTGCATCTATCAAGATGATTATATGGTTCTTATTTTTAAGTCTATTGATGTGATGAATAACATTTATTGATTTCCGTATATTGAACCAGCCTTGCATCCCACGGATGAATCCTACTTGATCACGGTGCACAATTTTTTTGATATGCTTTTGTATCTGATTTGCCAGAATTTAATTGAGGATTTTTGCCTCTAGGTTCATTAGAGATATTGGTCTGTAGTTTTCTTTCTTTGAAGTGTCTTTGTCTGGTGTAGGAATCAGAGTGATGTTGACCTCATAGAATGAATTTGGAAGAATTCCCTCTTTTTCAATTTCCTGAAATAACTTGAAAAGTATTGGTATTAGTTCCTCTTTAAATGTTTTGTAAAACTCTGCTATATACCCATCAGGTCCTGGGCTTTTCTTACCTGGTAGTGTTTTGATGGTTTTTTCTATTTCCTCAATTGATATTGGTCTGTTTAGGTTGTCTATATCCTCCTGACTCAATCTGGGCAGATCATATGACTTAAGAAATTTATCGATGCCTTCACCGTCTTCTATTTTATTAGAGTACAAAGATTCAAAATAATTTCGGATTATCTTCTGTATATCTGAAATATCTGTTATGATGTTGTCTTTTTCATCCCATATGCTAGTAATTTGAGTTCTCTCTCTTCTTGTCTTCGTTAGCATGGCTAATGTTCTGTCGATTTTTTTTATTTTTTCAAAGAACCAAATGGGTTGACGTGTCTGCCGCGCTTGCAGGCCGCTGGGCCTGTTCCGCCTGTCGGTTGCAGGTCTGCCTACCTTGCGGGAGCGGGTGGTGGCTCTGCTCTGGCCCTACTGCCATTGGGGTGTCGTGACTACCATGCTGGCAGATTGCTGGGCCTGTTCTGGGTGCGGGCAAAGGCTCTGCTCTGCCCCTACTCCAATTGGGTTGACGTGACTACCACGCCGGTGGGCCGTTGTGCTTTACTGGGAGCAGGAGAAAGCTCTGCTCTGCCACTACTCCAATTGGGGTGTCATGTCTACCATGGTGGCAGGCCGCTGTGCCTGTTCCGCAGGTCAGTCACAGGTCTGCTTTTGTTGCGGGCGTGGGCGGAGGCCTGCTTGGCCCCTACTACAATTTGGGTGACGTGACTACCGCACCAGCTGGTGACTGGGCCTTATCCGGGCACGGGCAGCGGCACTGCTATTTCCCTACTCCATTTGGGGTGACGTGGCTACCACGCCTGCGGGCCTGATGAATCTTCCTCTATGTTTCTAGAGAGAATTACGGAGGCATATAGGAGATATACTCCTTTCGATCCTCATGCAGAGGATCAAAAGGCATCTGTCACAATGGCCTTTATTGGGCATGCTGCCTTGGATATTTAAAGAAAGTTACAATGCTTAGATGGATTACAAGATATGACTTTGAGAGATTTAGTCAGAGAAGCCGAGAAAGTATACTATAAGAGAGAAACTGAGGAAGAGAAGGGAGCAAAAGGACGAAAAAAGAAACAAAAGACAGACTAAGGAGTTGACTAAGGTCCCGGTCACAACAACAAAAGGGCCAGAAATTAAGAAACAGGGAGACAGGAAGGGATACCTGGTCCCACGCCAGAGGCCACCCCTGACCTCAGATCAATGTGCCTACTGTAAAGAAAGAGGACACTGGGTTCAAGAGTGCCCTAGAAAGAGGCAGCCACGCCAGCCAGCCATTCTGACTCTTCAGCATGACTACGAAAGTCGGGGCTCAGATCCCCTCCCTGAGCTCAGCGTATCTTTTGAAGTGGAGGAGACCCCAGTAAACTTTGAAGGGGATACAGGGGCAATAAACTCAGCGCTTAAGGCCCCATTGGGCCCTCTATCAAATAAAAGGTCTCTAGTTCAAGGGGCTAATGGCAGTAAATATCGGACTTGTACAACTAAGAGGATCATGGACCTGGGGAAAGGAAAAATCCATCACTCCTTTTTAGTAATTCCAGAATGCCTGGCCGACTTTTTCTGTACGTCATGGGGATGTGAGCATACAGGGGCTGCCTGATGGAACACAAACTCCTCATCAAATTCAGTACACAGCATTGGCCATATTACCAATTAGATAACCAAAACCGATGGCCCCCAGAGGGGTCTCTAGATCCTCAAATTCTGCGTGACCATTTTTTTTTTAAAGAGAGAGGCGAGAGACAGAGAGACAGAGAGAATTTTTAATATTTATTTTTTAGTTTTTGGCGGACACGACATCTTTGTTTGTATGTGGTGCTGAGGATCAAACCCGGGCCGCACGCATGCCAAGCGAGCGTGCTACAATTGAGCCACATCCCCAGCCCTGTGTGACCTTTTTAACTTCTGCAAGTGCTCAAAAGGGTGAAAGGAGATTCCCCTATGGGCAGGCCTTTTCCATCCTTCACTCATATCCTGAACTATGCTTATCCAATAGATCCTCACCTTCAGCCTTGTGCTCCAGAGTCTCTGCTGTCACTGTCACCTCAGCAACCTGATTTCTCCCCTCCAATTATTAGATCAAAAACCCAAACCTCTCCCGGTTCTCAGACCATCGCCCCCTTGCTGAGTTAGCAGGTACTCAGGTTCTCATCCACCGACTCACTCCTCTCTTCTCCTGTCCGTGCCCGCACCGGGTCCCACCAGGTCCTCTTACCAGCTAACACAAAGCTGAAACTAGCAGAGGACAGCCCTCAGACTCCTATCAAAGATGTAATGAAAATGGCCTTTAAAGTTGCTTTGTCATCACTGAAAACAGTTTACTAAAAATTTAAAGTCCCTCACATGCCTTTTGGGATACTCACTCTTGTCTTCCCCTCTGCTATACCTGTTCTGCAGCTCAAGTTTTTGTTACTAGGAAAATACCAAACCCCTTTCCCATTATTCTTTTACATCTCTCCTTCCTTATTCTCAGATCCTCGGAGCTGCTGTCAGCCCCACCTTCCCTGTCTTCCCCTTCTGTACCAGGCCTACAGAAAATTCTTAACTGACTTTCTACAGAAGTCTTCACCATGGCTGACTTTAGGACTTTCAGCAAAAGAGTCCCTATAAAAGAGTTCAATGTAGATAAACTTCCTCTTTTAGTGTTGCCTTGTTCTACTTGGCCACTGGCTAAAAAAATAAGCACTTCTATGCTAGACACCCCATTACTTGTTTTCCACAAAATATTTGAACAAGTTCTCTGGCTGTGAGCTGGGGCTTTACAGAGATGGCTATATTTCTAAGATAAAGAAGTTACCATCAGGGCTCCATGGTAACAGCTGTCAGGGGCGAAAAATGAGAAAGGTAGGAAAAAGCTCTTTCCCTCCCAGGTGTCCTTGAAAAGTTAACTTGCCCAGAACAGAGGAAAAAACAGAAACAACAATGGCTTTCTTGAACTTCTGCAGACTGTGAACTTCTGAGCCCCTTCCCTTACATGTTGGGTACAAAATTCTGAAACTACCTGTACTTGAGTTTCAGGAGAATAATTGATTACAACAGAAGCAATGCCCTCTGAATCTGGTTGCAACCAAATAGGACGGTTTCGCTTTCTTCGTTGCTATCTTAGGTGCCTTGCCTTGTCCATCCCTACAACAGCATAATTGTATATAATTAAACATTGTTTATGTTTTCATGAAATGGTCAACAGATGTGATTAATTGTGTAATGGTGCAGATGTTTCCCAGAGTGCTCTATCATGATGCAGTTTCATTTGAAGATCAAATAGGGGGGCATACAACCCGTTTCAACTGGGAACATATATCCCTCACTTTAGCCATCCTATTCGGAATAGGAGTTGCTGCAGGGGTGGGCACAGGAACCACTGCCCTCGTACATGGGACACAACAAATGACCCAATTAGAAGAAGCAATAGACCAAAACTAAGATATTAGATACCTCCATCAGAGCTTTGCATGAATTTTTAACCTCTCTCTCTGAAGTTGTTTTACAGAACAGGTGAGTGACACAAAACACACACACACACAGAAAAAAAATAGCAACATATATGTCAATCAAAATTCATCATAAAATATATATCATCCACAGATCCAAAAATATTCATTTTACTGAACATGGAAGCTCACCCATTGGTTGAATATTCAGTTCCAACACGGTTTAATAGGAGTGATCTCTTCTCACAATTTGTATCTGCCAACTCATCCACCTCACAAGAATGTATGTGTGGTACCAGGTATGATTCTATATATCCATATAAAAATATATGTGCTGAATGGACTACAGAGAAAGGGAGACAGGAATTCACAATTTGTTAACTTTAAAAACACATGGAAAACTATTTCAACAAAAAATTGACTAGATTTAACTCCTACTCTGTATCATGCAAAAGGCAAGTCCAAAATGTACACCATGACTCCTCTAAACTGCTTGTGTTTCTATTCTGTTTGGGTTATTTTTCTCCATCCTATTAGAAATAGTATTCAGAGTCTGATAGGGTATGTGTTAGTGTCAGGGATTCAGTATTTCGAATAGAAAATAGGAAATTGAATCCAATGTGTATGCAAATATATGCTACACAAAAATCTTCCCACTCTCATCCAGAACAATGCTTTAACATTACTTTCGCCTCAAGTAAGACACAATTATAGGAGAAGAGTTAGAAAATCTGTGAATACCTATCTGGAATGGAAAATGCTCCAGATTTCACATCTTTGGTGGAGGTAGAGGACTTTCTAAAAGTAAGGGACAGGGTAAACACTCCACAAACATGGAGCTCTTCTGGCCTAAGGACTTTTTGAGAATCTCACTCTGAGGTTGGGCACTTGAAATTTAGGTTGTTTTCAGGAGCTTTATCTTCTTTTGTAGTGAGAACATCAAAGGTGGGTCTCCATCACTTTGACCTGAAGGACATGGGTTCTTATTTTCCAATTAACATGAAGCAGGAGGCCTGAATCCTCTCTTTGTTGGTAAACAGTGACCACTGGTGACTAAATGTCTCCCCATGTGAACTGTGAAGCCATTTTGTCCTCCTCCACTTTTTGTGGTGTTTTTCCTGCTGCACTGAGAGTTTAGTATTTGCTTCATGAAATACAAGGAGCCCAACTGAGACACAGTGCTGGAGGGAGTTATGTCACGTGTGGTGGTTCAGGGTGTGCAGGAGAACGCACCAACCAGGCTTCTATCCCTCATAGCTTACCCCATTGCCCCCTTGTCCATATGACACTTATTCTGAACATTGCCCTGAAACCTCTCCATATAAAAAGATGACTTTACAAATAAGGATCTGCTGGCTGCACCATGTCAGTCACAAGCCATTTGGAATCCAATGGTAGATCCTCATGGCCCTACTAATGATGTTTTTTCACACACCTGCCCACCAGTGCTCTAGGCCCACTACTCAGCAGACTCAAACGTACTGGCATCTCTTTTCTACAACATTTTCATGAAATCCAGTCAATCAAGGCACTGTCTGGTATACTCATGATCAGCAACAGGACATTCAAAGGTTCTCCAGTGCCACCTGGTCATGGAAATTTTAATAACTACATGGTATTCATCTAGCCATTGTTAAGGATGAAGTTGGAGGCACTGTGGGTTTCAATTCATTCAGAAACCATTAAATAATGAGGAAGCTCATTTTCAATGAAAGCTCTGGAGAACTCTCACAGGCAAGGCTTCCCAAAGAGTGGCGAAAAGGTCACATGAAGCCAGGTAAATTGAGGTCTACAATGTGAGGTCCATGTGTGTTTTGACACTCAACTATGGCTGCCAAGTCTTTCAGAATAAAATCATGTGTTATCCTGGCTGTGATTCTCAGTGCTCTGTGGAAAGCCACCCTGGGCCTAGATCTCAGTTTCCAAGGGCGACTCTCATGCATGGCCTCCTAATATCCCAACACAATTCATGGCAATACTTCTCTGAGTTCAGTTCCAGAACGCAGTCTCTAAGGGGAATCCAACCAGAGTTCAAGCCCAGGTGGACTAAGATATTTCTTACAACCACCACACAAATGACCACAATTAAAACCAAAACACTCAAACAAGGTCCTCATCTTCTTCCATATAGTCACTCATCGTAACCTCTGGCTGAAGGTTTCCATGAATGGCTCACCCAAAGACAGTGTCCAAATAAACTCCCTTGCCCCTCATTTGCCTAAAGTCATGTTGGCCTGGACACCCTTCCTGTGAACCAGGAGTGATCAAATAAGCCTCCCGTTAATACTGCTCTGTTTCTCCAATTTGTGGCCTACTGACTTTCAATTATAGATTCTTTATGTGATTTGGAGTCATGCAAAAACCTAAGCACCTCTGCAGTGATTTGAAGAACTCATTTGACCCAAGGAATACCAATTCTCACTTGATGGAAGTCAGGAACCTAACAGAGGAAGACGAGAGACTTCATCCACAATTACTGATCTTTTGGCAATTATGGTTTTGGATGCACACATGGGATCATTCTTTAGATCCATCAGCTGCTGAGAATCAAAGTCACAGCCACATACAAGGCCAAGAGGCTAATTCAGACACATCCCTTTCCAAAGCAATTAAGAAAGAGCCACAAGTGATGCCCATTCATTTCCATTTGAAAACTGTTTTCTTCAGGCTTCACAAATGGGTGGCCTGAGGCAAAGACCTTCCTGATATTCAGGGCAACAGAACAATAGGTAAGCAAAAGGCCAAAAGCAGGGTATATCCACTGAGACTTTCCTGGTCACATTGATATCTGAGTTTTCTGAGATGCTGGCCATTCCCTTCAGCTATCCTGTACATGGCCATGTCACAGACCTTGGAGTTGTTACATATCTTGGACACAAAACCATGAGCCTATTCTGGAGAGTGGCCAGAATTCAGAAGAAAACAGAGACTTAGGAAGGTAGTAGGTATTGCCCATCCATAAGGCAAGCTGCACTCCATTCATAAATTAGGCAGGATGCATAATGGGAAGCTTTCTACTAGACAGGACACATTCATTGTTGCATTCTCTTTTCTCATGTCTACAACCGCGGACACAATGGGATACACAGACATAGAAACACTCATCTTGTCAAACGACTTACTAGAAACAGTTCACTTCAAATCAAACAAACCGCCTTTCGTACCTATTCTCTGAACATGAGACAAAACAACAAACCCACACTCACAAATGCATCTCCTTCCCTCAAGTAGGTCTGTGACTCTCCGGAGTTAACTCTGACTGGTGGGCCATATTATGTTCCCCCAAAATGGCGTGTCCTCTATCAGATCTGGTTTCCTTGACCAACTCTGTGAAGTTGTCAGGAAAAAGTGGCCAGCCACTACCTGCTTTCGCAGGAAAAGTATCTCTTCAGAGCTCTCCTGGTATTTGGCTATACTCACATCAGGAGGTACCAAGAAAGACTGACTCTGTCCTTGGAAAATCCAATCAAGTGAGCCCACAGGGACATGGACTGGGATTGCCTCTCGGTGACTTGGTTCTTGGATAGCAAGTTCAGAGAGTTCCATCACCAAGGAAATGAGGTATGTCACTTTCTTTGGAACTGAATGAGGCCACTGCCTTGGCAACCACTTTGTCCTAAGACTTGCTTCCAAGGGTCCCATGAGATGGAGGCTGCTCCTACTTCCTGGAACACTTTCACAAGTTAGAATGGTATATCAACCATAGACACCTGGGAACAGCTCTCCACACAGGTCTGGTTTAGTCCATCTTCTCTAAAATAAGTAGAGAGATGCTGATTCGGACACATCCCTTTATCCTGACCAGGTTGTTTGACTTGGAATAGGACTTTTGCTCTCTCAGGTCTTTCATACCTCCCTACAACTTCTCCAGGTATCATTTCTGCATGGACCTTTGAGGTTTTCAGCAGGTGGAAGGTCCCCTAATTCCCTGTATTTTAAGAACAACTCTGTTGCTGCTCTTCTGTAAAATGAGATTTAGGGAACAGTGTATGTTTAGGGTTAATAACAGGTTCAATTTGGGTTAGGAATCATTCTGGGCGATGAATAATGGTATTGAGAACGTGCGATAATTACAAGAATATAGAGGTGAAATATCAGTATGGAAACAGAAATCTAGGTATGATTTGAAGCACAGGACTTTGTACCTTGGTAGATTTAATGTAGAAGAGAACATCCAGTCAAAATGGATAGTCGGTAGGATTAGGAAGATAGTCGGTAGGTTTAGGAAGAAGAGTGAGTATAGGATTTGGACCAAAAGTTCTTTAGCAATAGGGTTTCTGTTAGAGAATGAATGAAAATTTCAGCACATGTGAAGAGTCAGTCACAACGATGAACTGGGGAAAATAAGTAGGAAAGCAGGTATCAATAGAGACATTATGAAATCAGGCAAAGTATAAAGTGAGTTATAGGATTAGACATTTTCAACAGGGTTTAGTTTGAATATATAATCATTGGATGAAACAAATATGTTGTCACCAATAGGATTGACATTTGAGAGCATTAGGCAACCTTCACATGGATGTTTTTAGTTATCCATGTTCACTTTCCTTTTAGACTTCGGTACAATCATAAGTGTGACCTTTACATTTTTTGTTCAGAATTTTACTGTGATAAAATATATATGTGGATCAGGTGACATGAGTATTTCTTCCACCATTTCTGCGAGCAATATTTTGAAGACATATACATTAGTGTTAGGGGTACACAGAGGTGAACCGTGTGTCTATGAATATAGAGATAATGCATGAATAGACCATCCTGTGAATAAATAATTTAACTGGTTCC
Source organism: Callospermophilus lateralis (assembly GCF_048772815.1). NCBI lineage: Eukaryota > Metazoa > Chordata > Mammalia > Rodentia > Sciuridae > Callospermophilus > Callospermophilus lateralis. The sequence continues at coordinate 139,939 of NW_027512411.1, forward strand.
ACTTTAAATAATGAATTGAATTGATATCTAAAAATAAATAAGAAATCTTATATTGATATATAATCATTCATTCCAACCAGTTATACATCTAATGGTAATTTTAGGATTATGGTTTATCATGAAGGGTGTTTGAGTTTTGCTTCATAAGAGATAATGAAAAATGAAAATATTGTGATTGGAAAAAGTCTTATGAAAAGACCAGTCAAGAAACATGGAGGAATACATGTGTTCTGAAGCAGGAAGTGACTGATCATTAAACAAATGCCTATAAGTTTTCTAACTTGTGGATGAAATATATATCCTATGATGTGCATAAACTGAAGAAATAGTAATGTACCAGTGTTGAATAGAAATGAACGTCAAAATACACATCATGTCCCCTAGGAATCTACTTGCATTGATGTTACACTGGGTAAGTATCTGTAGAAATATTAGAGTTTGTATGCACCATTCTATGAAGTTACTTTTCAGTACTAGGAAAGAAATATGTATTTCAGGTGGATGATTATTTCTGAGTATAATCTTGTGGAAAGTTTGTTATAAATCCACATATATGAATATGAATGAATTTAGGGAGCGTATAATAAGACACATATATTTCATATTTTGAAAAATCTGGAGAATATATATATATATATATATACATACATATATATATATATATATATATATATATATATATATATATATATGCACGCACACGCACAGACATTAAAAAGTAGCAATATAGGAGATCCAACATGGTGGCGAACATGGAGAAATCAAGTCTCTGACCTCTTAAGCTGTCTAAATGCTGTTTGTTCAGAATCACTAGGCAATGCTGACCTGACATGGATCTGGTGCGAACAGTCTGGGCCCCTCAGAAAACACACAGAGCCCGGATCAGCTGCATAGATGCTCAGATTTGCCTGCTTCTTGTGTCTCAGAACTAACATTCCCTCTGAAATAACTGGTCGGCCCTTCTGAATTTACAAAGGTAAAAGGCCACTGAATAGAAATGGGGCTTCGGAGACACAGTCAGGACCCATCCGTTGCATTGGTCACCTGGCAAAAGGAATGAACGGTCACCATTTGCATGGGATACCACCATGGAAGAGAACTGACGTCATGGGCAGAGGAGATAACTTCATTGAAACCAGTACGACAGGTGTGTAATTCCCTATGCATCTCTCTCCACACAGCGGGGAAACATTAAGGGCCCCTTCCAGCTCTCCTTTAAGGGGCCCTCCCAGGTCTCCCTTGAGAAAGATGGCCAGACCGAGGGAATCATGTGTGCTGTGGGACTCGTGGCATGGAATTCCCGGCTACCGCTCCCACCAGTGCTGACAACTGAGGTCTCTTACACCAGCTAATGTGGGCATGGATACCAGAGAGCAAGCAAATTTGCTGGGGGTTCCCAGCCCCAAGCTCTACAAACTTAGGGTCTGAGGGAGGCAAACAGGGAGAGAGTAGCAGGCGTTGATGAAAACAGGACTACCAGGACCAGAGACCTGACGTGTAGCAAGTATTGTGGTGAGTGTCACAGTTGAGCAGAGCCTGGATTGAGGAAACACTAGAGAAGGTCCTAGGCAGTCAGGATTGGAGACCCGCCCAGTCTGGGAGGAAGAGCTGCTGCACAGTGATTGGTTCCCACCTATTGAGAGGAGAAGCTTGGCCCAGTGAGCACAGCTCCACCTACTGGAAGAGAAGTTAATTGAACTCTATGACTGCATGTATTATTATTATTATTATTTTATTTTTACTTTTTTTCTTTCATTTTCATTTTTTGTTGTTGTTCTTTAACTTATTTTAATGTTTTTATTTTTTAAATTTTACTATTATTATTATTATTTTAAATTTTAATTTTCATTTTTAATTATCATTATTATTTTAAAAAAAATTATTTCTTTCTTTATTTTCTATTTTTTTCTTTTGTCTTTTCATTTCTTTTCAATTTTCTTATTCCCTCATCCTTGAATTCTACCTGCCTATTCTCATTCTCTTTAGTGACTTCTTCCCATCCCTTCTAATATCTTTCCTCCCAAGCTTCAAATAAATTTATAAGAATAAGCAGTAACTCAGCACTCAAACAAACAAGAAGTAACATGAGCAGCATAAAAAAGCAAGAAAGAAAAGGAGTACAAACAATGAAGGATAACCTAAATATTCAGGAGGACCTAGAATCATCAGAAAAATGGTCATATAAAAAACTCAAGGAATACCTTAGACAGATGGAATGAAACCTTAAAGAGGATACGAGAGAGCAAATAAATACAGTGAAAGAACACATTGAAAATGAATTACATAAACAGATAAAAGAAGAAGTTAATCTTCTTTATCAGGAGATAGAGATTATAAAAATTCAAAGAATAATTCTAGAAATGAAGAAAACGATAAACCAAATTAAAAACTCAATTGAGAGTATCACTAACAGAGTGGAGGAAGTAGAAGACAGAATGTCACATAATGAAGACAAAATATATCATCTTGAAAAGAGTCTAGCCAACACAGAAAGGCTGGTAAAAAATCACGAGAAAAACATCCAAGAGATATGGGATAACATAAAAAAACCAAACTTATGAGTCATCTGGATAGAGGAAGGTACAGAGATTCAAACGATGGGAATGAGTAACCTGTTGAATGAAATAATTACAGAAAATTTTCCAGAAATAAAAAAGGAAACGGATATACAAATTGAAGATGCTTACAGGACACAGAGCACACAAAATCACAGTAGACCAACGCCAAGACACATTGTTATGAAGATATCCAATATACAGAACAAAGGGAAAACATTAAAAGCTTCAAGAGAAAGGAGGCAGATTACATTCAGGGGTAAACCAATATGGTTAACAACCTATTTTTCATCACAGACACTGAAAGTGAGAGGATCCTGGAACAACGTATTTCAAACATTGAAAGACAATGGATGCCAAACAAGAATTCTGTATCCAGCAAAATTCAGCTTCAGGTACGACAACGAAATAAAAATCTTTCATGATAAAGAAAAGCTAAAAGAATTTGCAGCAAGAAAACCACCATTGCAAAGTGTCTTGAGCAAAACACTACAAGAGGAAGAAATGAAAAACAACAACCAAAACCATCAGTGGGATGTGCCTCAGTAATGACAGAGGGCGGGGGAAAAGCTAATCATGGAGAAACAAAGTAAATTTAAAAAAACGATAAATATTCAAATATGGATGGCAGTAGAAACCATATATCAATAGTAGCTCTAAACACTAATGGCTTAAACTCTCCAATAAAGCAACATAGGCTTGTAACTTGGATTCAAAAAACAAATCCAACAATATGTTGCCTCCAGGAGACATATCTGAATGGAAAAGACATACACAGGCTGAAGGTGAAAGGTTGGGAAAAAATATACCATGCACACGGTCCTCATAAGCAAGCAGGGGTGGCCATCCTCAAATCGAATTAAATCGACTTCATGACTAATTTAATCAAAAGGGATAATGAAGGAAATTATATACTGTTAAAAGGAACAATTCACCAACAAGACATAAAAATTATCAATATTTACGCACCATTAAATGGTGCTGCAACGTTCATAAAACAAATTCTCCTCAAGTTCAAGAATCAAATAGACCACAACACAATAATTATGGGTGACTTCAACACACCTCTCTCACCATTGGACAGATCCTCCAAATAAAAGTTGAATAAAGAAACTATAGAACTCAATATCACAATCAATAACCTAGACTTAACTGACATATATAAAATATATCAACCATCATCAAGTGGATATACTTTTTTTTTAAGCAGCACATGGATCCTTCTCAAAAATAGACTATATATTATGCCATAGAGCAACCCTCAATAAATATAAAGTGGTGGACATAATACCATGAATTTCATCTGATTATAATGGAATGAAACTGGAAACCAATGAAAAAGAAGGAAGGAAAAATCCTACATCACATTGAAAATGAACAACATTTTACTGAATGATTAATGTGTTACAGAAGACATAAATGAGAAAATCAAAAAATTCTTCGAGATAAATGAAAATACAGACACAACATATCGGAATCTATGGGACACAATGAAAGGAGTTTTAAGAGGGAAATTCACCACCTTGACGTCATTCCTCAAAAATAGGAAAGAACAACAAATAAATGAGCTCACACTTCATCTCAAAGCCCTAGAAAAGGAAGAGCAAAACAACAGCAAATGTAGCAGAAGGCAAGAAATAACTAAAATCAGAGCGGAAAACAACAAAATTGAAACAAAAGAAACTATTGAAAAAATTACAAAACTAAAGCTTGGTTCTGCGAAAAATAAATAAGAAAAATAGACCCTTAGCATCCCTTTATGTTCAAAACATTAGAAAAATTAGAGATAACAGGAACTTACCTCGACATTGTAAAAGCTATCTATGTTAAGCCTCAGGCTAGCATTATTCTGAATGGAGAAAAATTGAAGCATTCCCTCTAAAATCTGGAACAAGACAGAGATGTCCTCTATCACCACTTCTATTCAATATAGTTCTCGAAACACTGGCCAGAGCAATTAGACAGATGAAAGAAATTAAAGGCATGAAAATAGGAAAAGAATAACTTAAATTATCACTACTTGCAGCTGACATAATTCTATATATAGAAGACCCAAAAGGGTCTACAAAAAAAAAAAAAAACTACTAGAACTAAGAAATGATTTCAGCAATCTGGCAGGATATAAAATCAACATTCATAAGTCAAAGGCATTTCTGTATATCAGTGACAAAACTTCTGAAACGGAAATGAGAAAAAAAACACTCCATTCACAATATCCTCAAAAAATAAAAATAAAATCCTTGGGAATCAACCTAACAAAAGAGGTGAAAGATTTATACAATGCAAACTACAGAACCCTAAAAAGAGAAGTAGAATAAGATCTTAGAAGATGGAAAAATATACACTGTTCATGGATAAGGAGAACTAACATCATCAAAATGGTGATATTCCCAAAAGTTCTCTATAGGTTTAATGCAATGCCAATCAAAATCCTAACGGCATTTCTTGTAGAAATAGAGAAAGCAATCATGAAATTCATTTGGAAAAATAAAATATCCAGAATATCAAAAGCAATTCTAACCAGGAAGTGTGAATCAGGCGGTATAGCAATACCAGATTTCAAACTAAATTTCAGAGCAATAGTAACAATGACAGCATGGTACTGGTACCAAAACAGGCGGGTGGACCAAAGGTACAGAATGGAGGACACAGAGATTAATCCACAATGCTACAACAATCTTCTATTTGATAAAGGAGCTAAAAGCATCAATGGAGGAAGGATAGCATCTTCAACAAATGGTTCTGGGAAAACTGGAAATCCATATGTAACAAAATGAAACTGAATCCCTTTCTCTTGCATGCACAAAAGTTCACTCAAAATGGATCAAGGACCTTGATATCAAATCAGAGACATGGCGTCTGATAGAAGAAAAAGTTGGCTACGATCTACATACTGTGGGGTCGGGCTTCAAATTCCTCAATAGGACATCCATAGCACAAGAGTTAATAACTAGAATCAACACATGGGACTTACTCAAAGTAAAATTTGTTTCTCAGCAAAAGAAACAATAAGAGAGATAAATAGGGAGCCTAAATTCTGGGAACAAATCTTTACTCCTCACACTTCAGATAGAGCCCTAATATCCAGAGTATACAAAGAACTCAAAAAATTAAACAATAAGATAACAAATAACCCAATCAACAAATGGGCCGAGGACCTCAACAGACATCTCAGAGGAGGACATATAATCAACAAGTACATGAAAAAATGCTCACCATCTCCAGTAGTCAGAGAAAGGTGAATCAAAACCACCCTAAGATACCATCTCACTCCAGTAAGATTGGCAGCCATTATGAAGTCAAACAACAAGTGTTAGTGAGAATGTGGGGAAACAGGTACACTTGTACATTGCTGGTGGGACTGCAAATTGGTGCATCCAATTTGGAAAGCAGTATGGAGATTTCTTGGAAAGCTGGGAATGAAACCACCATTTGACCCAGCTATTCCCCTTCTCGGTCAATTCCCTAAAGACCTAAAAAGAGCATGCTGCAGGGACACTGCTACATCAATGTACATAGCAGCACAATTCACAATAGCAAGACTGTGAAACCAACCTATATGTCCTTCAATAGATGAATGGATAAAAAAAATGTGGCATTTATACAGAATGGAGTATTGCTCTGCATTAAAAAATGACAAAAAATCATAGATTTGCAGGGAAATGGATGGCGCTAGAGCAGATTATGCTAAATGAAGCTACCCAATCCCTTAAAAACAAATGCCAAATGTCTTCTTTGATATATGGAGATTCACTAAGAACAGAATAGGTATGAAGAGGATGAGAAGAAGATTAACATTAAAACAGGGATGAGAGGTGGGAGGGAAAGGGAGAGAGAAGGGATATTGCATGGAAATGGAAGGAGACCCTCAGGGTTATACAAAATTACATACAAGAGGAAGAGAGAAGAAAGGGAAAAATAATACATGGGGAGAAATTTATTAAGGTAGAGGGGGTAGAGAGAGAAGATGGTGGGAGAGGGGAGGGGAGGGGGGATAGTAGAGGATAGGTAAGGCAGCAGAATACAACAGACACTAGTATGGCAATATGTGAATCAATGCATGTGTAACTGATGTGATTCTGCAATCTGTATACGGGATACAAATGGGAGTTCATAACCCACTTGAATCAAAGTGACAAATATGATGTATCAAGAACTATGTAATGTTTTGAACAAGCATAAATAAAAATTAAAAAAAAAAGAAAACTAACTTCGGTGAATGATGCACGCGAATCCTAATATTTGTACAGAAACTGACCCAGTTTAACATCAATGCAAGTAGATTCCTATGGTACATGATGTGTATTTTGACGTTCATTTTTATTCAACACTGGTACATACTATTTCATCAGTTTATGCACATCACAGGATATATATTTCATCCACAATTTAGCAAATTTATAGGCATTTGTTTCACTTTCAATCACTTCCTGCTTCAGAACACATGGATTCCTCCATATTTCTTGATTGTTAATTTCATGAGACTTCTTTCCAAACACATTATTTTCGATCCATAATCACTTTTGAAGCAAAACTCACACACACTTCATGATAAAAAATAACCCTAAGATTACAATTAGATATATAACTGGTTGGAATTAATGATTCTATGTCAATATATGATTTCTTATATATTTTCAGATAACAATTCAATCCATTATTTAAAGTGTAACCAGTTATATTATTTATTTACAGTATGTTCTATTCATGCATTATCTCTATATTCATAGACACAGGGTACACCACTTTGTACCCCCAATACTAATTTATATGTCTTCAAATATTGCTCACAGAAATGGTGTAAAAAATACTCATGTCACATGATCTACATATATATTTTATCACAATAATTTTCTGGGCACAAAATGCAAAGGTCACACTTATGATTGTACCAAATCCTAAATGGAAGTTGAATATGGATTACTAAAAACTTCCATTTCCAGTTTGCCTAATGCTTTCAAATGTCATTTCTATTGGTGACTACATATTTGTTTCTTCCTAAAATTATGTATTCAATCTCGATCCTGTTGAAAATGTCTAAACCTATCACTCACTTTACAATTGCCTGATTTTGTAATGTCTCTATTGATATCTTCTTTCCTATATTTTCCGCAGTTCATCATTGTGACTGACTCTTCGCATGTGCTGACATTTACATTCACTGTATAAATGAAACCGTATTGCTAAAGAACATTTGATCCAAATTTTATACTCACTCTTCTTCCTAAACCTACCGACTCTCTTCCTTATCCTACCCACTATCCCATTTTGAGTGGATGTTCTCTTCTACAATCAATCTTCCAAGGTACAAGGTCCTATGCCATTGATTATCAATTTATCTGAGACAACCGTGCAGAACATAATTAAAAGCTAATTATCCCAATCAAGGGCCTCATTCCCTTCTGGGCTACAAATCTTACCTAGATTTCTGTTTTCATACTTATATTTCACCTCTATAGTTTTATAAATATCACAGGTTCCCAATACCATTATTCATCCATCAGAATGATTCCGAACCCAAATTGAACATGTTATTAACCCTAACCATACACTGTTCCCTCAATCTAACTTTACAAAAGAGAAGGGACAGGGTTCGTCTTGCAATACAGCAATGTAGGGGATCTGCCACCTACTGAGAACCTCAAAGGTCCATGCATATTTGATCCCTGGAGAAGATGTAGGCAGCTATGAAAGACCTGAAAGACCAAAAGTCGTCTTCTATGGCAAACAACCTGTTAAGGATGAAGGGTTGTGTCTGAGTAAGCCTCTCTCTTCTTAATGTAGAGAAGATGGACCAAACCAGGCCTATGAGGAGAGCTGTTCCCGCAAACTGGTGTGGCCAATTTGGAAAGCAGTATGGAGATTCCTGGGAAAGCTTGGAATGGAACCACAATTTGACCCAGCTATTGCCCTTCTCGGACTATTTCCTGAAGACCTTAAAATAGTGTATACCTCTGGGATACTGCCACATCAATGTTCTTAGCAGTACAATTCACAATTGCTGCACTGTGGGCCCAACCTAGATGCCCTTCAATAGATGAATGGATAACAAAAATGTGGCATTTATACACCATGGAGTATTACGCAGCACTAAAATATGACAAAATCATGGAATTTTATGGGAAATGGATGGTAATAGAGCAGATTATGCTTAGTGAAACTAGCCAATCCCTAAAAAACAAATACCAAATGTCTTCTTGGATATAATGAGAGCAACTAAGAACAGAGCTGGGAGGAAGAGCAGGAAGAAAAGATTTACATTAACAGAGACATGAGGTGGGAGGGAAAGAAAGAGAAAAGGGAAATTGCATGTTAATGGAGGGAGACCCTCATTGTTATACAAAATTACATATAACAGGTTGTGAAGGGAATGGGAAAATAAACAAGGAGAAAAAATAATTACAGTAGATGGGGTAGAGAGAGAAGATGGGAGGGGAAAAGAGGGGAATCATAGAGTATAGGAAAGGTAGCAGAATGCAACAGTAACTAATAGGGCATTATGTAAAAATGTGGATATGTAACCAATGTGATTCTGCAATCTTTATTTGGGGTAAAAATGGGAGTTCATAACCCACTTGAATCTAATGTATGAAATATGATATGTCAAGAGCTTTGTAACGTTTTGAACAACCAAAAAAAGAAAAAAAAGTAGCCATGTATATGCCAATCGAAATTCATCATGATATATATATATATATATATATATATATATATATATATATATATAATCCACAGATGCAAAAATATTCATTTTACTGAACATGGATTTATGTATAATGTTATTGAACTAGGAAGCTCACCCATAGGTTGAATTTTCAGTTCAAACAGCGTTTAGGAGTAGTGATCTCTTCTCACAATTTGTATCTGCCAATTCAGCCACCTCACAAGTATGTACGTGTGATACCAGGTAGGATTCTCTATGTGCATATAAAAATACGTGTGCTACAGAGAAAGGGAGACAGGATTCCCATATTTGTTAACTTTAAAAACACATGTAGAATTATTTCAACAAAAAATTGACTAGATTTATAGCTCCTATACTATATAATGCAAAAGGCAATTCCAACTACACACCATGCCTCCTCTGAACGGCTTGTATTTCTATTCTGCTTGGGTTATGTTTCACCCTCATATTAGGATTATTAGAGTTTAGTAGGGTATGGGTTAGTGTCAAGAATTCAGTATTTCAAAAGGAAAATTGGAAAATGAATCCAATGTGTATGCCAAAATGTGATATACAATAATCTTCCCACTCTCATCCAGAACAATGCTTTGACATTACCTTTGCCCCAAGTAAGACACAATTAGAGGATAAGAGTTAGAAATTCTGTGAATACTTATCTGGAATGGAAAATGATCAGGAGTTCACAACCTTGGAGGTGGGAGAGGAGTTTCCAAAAGGAAGGGACAGGGGTGATCACTCAACCTGATCTTTCATTAATATTGGGAGCCATCTTGCCTTAAAGCCATGGAAAGATAATTTTTGCTTTACTATAAATTACTGCAAATTCTGAACCTGCTTGGAATGCCTGCCCATGCCTTGAACTCACCCATGCCTGTCTTACTGACCAGATCACAGCCCTCTCTGAAACCTTACTGACACCTCATAAATATTGGCCTTCCCTGGCCAGACAACGACCCTCTCTGAGGCTCTAATGGTCCTCATAATTTCTGATGCTGGGGCCAGCAAATAAAAAATGTTAACTACAGTTAGTGTGATGCTTGTCAAAGTTCTGTTTTCTGATACTCCCTTTTTGTGTAACTTTTTGGGCTATAAAGCTGGGGTGTAGGAAAGGTGGGGATGCTGTCTTTTTCCCGCCGTTTTGAGAAGGAGAGTCAGCCTAGCCGGTTGAACTAATAAGCTCGCCTTAATTTGATTTTAATTGGAGTCAGTGGTCTTTTCTTGCATCCTGGTCTAACATTTTGGAGTTCCCCAGCGAGATGATGTGACCAGATCACAAGACCAGACTGCTGGAAATTCTGACGCTGGCCTTTCCTCCAGGGCTCAGGGCTGGAGAGAAAAGTTCCAAAGCCTTGGAGTGAGCCTTCGGTCCAGGGAGCACTGCAGTGAACCATCACACTAAAACTATTAGCAAGCACCTGGTGGAGGAGGCCTCCATTGGTAGGTGGTGCCTTTATAACATCTGATATCTGGTTAAGGGAGATGTCTTCTGATTACAGAGAGGTGGCCTGGGGAGGCTCACATGTACTCCTGTCCAGGACAGTAACAAGAATTGTTCTGTCCTCTGTTCTGTTCTGTATGGAATTTCTCTGAAAGGGTAGAAAGGTGCAGCCGGGCACGCAGGAGCTCCTACCCCGGAGCTTCAGCAAGACATTTCATTGCTCCTCAGTTTTTCTGTATCTTCACCAGGTTTCTGTTTCTTTGTGTTTTGTTTTGTGTTCTATATGTTTTTTGTTTGTTTGTTTTTGTGCATTTTGTTGTTTGATTTCTGTGGTAAAAACTTAAGGATATTGGACGTAAAAATGGGTAATAAAGCAAATAAGCCTTACACCCTTTGGACTGTGTTCTAAAAAACTGTGATGAAGTTTACCCCCCTTTGTTAAGCAGGATGAGAAAAGCCCCTAGCTGGCAGCCTGGAACTCACCCACTGCAGAGAGCAATGCCTGCTGGCCACCAAGGAACAGAGTATCTCCCAGGTTAACAATGGAAACTCCTTTAAAACCCCTTGTTGCTCCAGTTCAAGAGAGTCACAACCTTTGGGCAGAGTCCCCTGTGTTTCTGCTTTGTTAGCAAAGCAGCAAACCTCCCTTTTTATTTTTCTCAAACCCTGTCCTCATTATTAAATAGGTATTAATTCGCTTCAAGGTCAGAAACTGAAATTTAAGTTACAAATTTTGATAACCCCCCGACCCTGGAACTTTTTGAGAGCTGACTACTGAAATGTTAGGAGATGGAGCGAGATTGGGGTGGAACCAAACCAGAGGAGCTAGTCCCATAAGTAAAAGGAGGGACTGAGGGACTCCCAGCATCTACCAAAGCCCTGCTGCTTCAAGGAATTCCTTCCTTCGTTCCCTGCACTGTAAGGATTATGCCACCTCTGTCTTCTTAAAAAAAAGAAAAAGAAAAAGGGGACACTAAATGCAGTAAAGTCACCATGGAAACCCTTGATATTACATTTCAGCTTGCCCTCTGTGAAAACATCTGATCCCCTTGTGAGGACATCTATCCTGCCACTGGTGTAGGAAATTTTTCTCTTATCTGCTCTGTTTTTAAGGCTTCTGTCTGTCAGCCATAGTCTGGAGCTCCTTTCTGTCTGTCTTGTGTCTTTGTTTCTGGCCCTTTAAGACATGTGCAATAATGTGCTGATATTATAAATTGTTTCTTGGGAATGATATTAGTTCAATGTGTGTCTAAATGATGATGTTTTATTGTAACAATCTGGTATCTGGATGGGTTTTTGTAGCATTGCTCAATCTTGCAGTTAAAAGTCGGGTTTAGGTAATTGTTTAGTTTATGATTTCAGATAATTCATGCCAGATAACTTAAATACTTAGGATGGAAAACTAAAGCACTCTACTTCCAAGTTGGCAAGTAACTTCCCAAACATTCAGTTTTATTTGTCACTAATTTTGAATTGGGTAGACTGAGAAAATATCACAGTGTGTACCAGTGCATTAATTTGGACAAGGATAGTAAATCATAGTATGGTATCTGTTGACAAAACAAGATGTAAAGATATAAAATTTTGTGAATTTCATCTTAAAATTGTATCATAATTTTCAACATCCGAACCTCATAATTATGGTTAAAATGCCTTAGGCCTGAGGTGTCTGCTCAGAATAGCAGTTTTTCCCTGCTCCTTTCAGACCTCAGCCAGGACTTTTGTTGAAATGCAAATGAAAGAAGCCTGGAAGCTCAGTAGGAGACTGATCTGAGGCCTAAGGCAGGAAAAAAGGTAAATTGTATGGTATTTATTAATTACTGGGCAGTCATTTTTTCTAGGACTCTTATTTTTTTCCTTAGATTCTGTATTCTTTTTTTGAGCTCATGAATTTGATCCTACAGTCCTAGGTTAATGTTATTCTGATCAGCTCTATCTTTGACCAACAGTGGAGTTTTTGAAACATTGCAATGGAGATTTCAACTGCAAAAAGCTAGAAGGCCTTTACTATTATTATGTGTGCACACTTTTGTTATGTGTTGTATGTCTATATATACATATATCCCTATATCATATATATGTTATACAAATTAACACATATAAGGAGCACTCATAAAAAAAGCACTCATAAAAACAAATTTTAAAACGTGGATCCAAAGATCTTTAATTCAATTGATTTAATTGGTACAATTTAAATTGGATAAACAGATAAAAATAAATGTCTTTAAATTTAACCTTACAAGTTTTTCTAGGTGTTCAAAAATCTAATAAAATATTAATGCCGACAAAAGGTCTAATATTCCTTGGTTCTAGGACTTTTTCTTCAACAAAAAATGGTACACTGTTCAATACATTTGTCTAATATTTTGATAAATAAGTAAATTTGATATGGGATTACTCATTCATGAGTACTTTTGTTAGATATCTGATTGATTTACTAAGGTCTGTATAAGTTTGTACTAAAGTCTGTATAAGATTGTAAAAATCAGTCATGTGTTAAAGAGACAAAAATTTCTTAAAACATAAGTTTACCCATAACATTGTGGTTATTAAGTTTTATTTTTCTAGAGCAAGCAACCATAAAAGTTAAACAACTGATTAAATAAGAACTGTTATTTTAGAGCACTGTACTGCCATTTCTTTAAAAGCTAAACTTGGTTAATGTAGAAAAATCAATGCAATTGTGATGCTATTAATGTGCTCATATCTTCCAGGTATACAAGTCTGTAAGGTAGAAACTTTAAAAGAGCATTATATCAAGCTGGTGTTCTGAAGTTGTATGGTAAAAATATATATATATATATTGGGATTTATTTACCTGTTGTCAATAAGATATGTAAACTTTTATGTTACTTTTTATATTGGGGAACAATTTAAATGTATTTTAAGTTAATGAGAGCCTAATCTATGTAAAGGTTAAAAACTTTCAGCCTTTTTTTAATTCATGTTTTAAATGCTATATCATATGGTGTTAGCTAATGTTCATGTGACCTCAAACAATTTATGTAAACTTTGTAAAATGATATTTAAAAAACAAAGATTAGCTTTAGAATTAAAACACTTAAGATTAATAAAGGGCCCTTCCTTACCTGAGATAAGGCTCTGTGTCCCATCTTATTATGTGAGAATGACTACGAAAGCAGTAGGTCAGATGTTATTTCATTTAAAGATATTTTCAAAAGTTTTTTTTTTTCCTGTCAACATTACTAGCATCTCAAACAGAGGATATAATGTATAACTCAGCCAAAAATTTTAGGGTAGCTATTACACGAACTAAGTTTGTTTACTGTTGTTAATTTTATTTTGTAATTTCCTTATGGGTGATATAAAGATTCCCTGTTAGTGTTTTACAGAAGTGTTGCTTTAAGAACACAACATTGGTTAATTTAAGATAATTAGCCATCACCTACAAGACAGACAGAATAATACAGATCCCAAATAATAAAAAGATAAATAATTTTAAATTATAGACATTAAAGCCCAGTACTCTTAATATAAGTCTGTTAAAATTTATTTGATGGATGTTTAAGATTAGGATTTAAAATTAAAGTTATATGAAAAGGGACAAGAAAACCAATATTTGGCTCTTGCCCTCTGAGTCAGTCTGTATCCAGGGAACAGCGGACTTCTCTAAAGAGCTTTGCAACTCTGAACCACATAACTTCCTGATCAGGGAGATTAATGAGACCACTGGAGAACAGAAAGCCAATCAGTGCATTTGCTACGAAGAGGAGAGTCATCAGAGAAGGGAGACATCCCTGATGCTTCCAAGGGAAGCCACATGGTCAAACAAGACCTGGACCCACCTAGCGCAAATGGCACTAGCAGAACTGAGAAGCTGCTCTCAAGTTTCCCCAGGAATGACTCCCATAAAAGCTCAGCTGACTGTTCACAATAGATAGAAACAAAAGTCAGTTTGACTGCTTCATCTTAAACACTTAGAAAAGACAGTTAAAAACAAATTACAGCCATTCCTGGGCATTTTATATAATAATAGTAATAATAATATTTTAAGGTATACACTTTATGTTAGCCTCCCAAAATAAGTAAGACTAAAGGTACAAAGAAGGATTCTCAGACAGGAATGCCTGATAACTATAAAAAGAGGCTATCAAGATTATCTGCCAGAGGCAGAAGTTTTTAGTTTAAGGCCTACAGATATTCTTAACCTAAACACATAGTCTTGGTATTTGTTAGTATGATTATGCAGCAATGAGTAAGAGAATTAAAGGTTTCTCTATTAGACACAGAGGTCATACTAGTAAAAGTATTTTGCAAGATCAGATGACATTAAATTATTAAACTGAATCTTATGGGGAGGGACAAATGTAACACTAAAAGTTAAATATTAAGTTGACAGTCCTGATAACTGGGGATATTTAAGACTGGTGAGGAAACTTCTATACAGTGACATGTTCCAGCTGCTGCAACATTTATTAAGTACTCATGTTTTTTTGTTTCTCTCATAGAAGAACCCATCCCCAGATGACTTTACTACCTGTTCTTCCCAATCCAGACTTGAAACCTAACTGACTTCTAAAAGGCGACTTATGTCCCTCAGGCGGTGCCCCCTCACGTCACCCTCTCTCAGCTCAGAAGAAGTCTAAATGAGTGACGCCTCACTTCTTACAACAATGGAGAAAAAATAAATAGAATATCAATATAAGTAATTAATTAAGTCAGGTAAAATCAGGGAGACGTGTTTTTGGGTGAGTTCAAAAAATCGGGAGACTATTACCTGAGGGATTAAAATTCCCACAGTGCTCTTCCTACCCAATCAAATATATGAAAGGAACACATTAGAAAAGGGGGGAATGATTGACCCAACCTTATCTTTTATTAAAATTGGGAGCCATCTTGCCACAAAGCCGTGAAAAGATAATTTTGGCTTAACTATAAATTACAGCAATATCTGAACCTGCTTGGAATGCCTGCCCATGCCTTGAACTCACCCATGCCTGGCTATCTGACCAGATAACAGCCCTCTCTGAAACTTTGTTGACACCTCATAAATATTGGCCTTCCTTGGCCAGACGACACTCTCTGAGGCTCTAATGGTCCTCATAAATTCTGATGTTGGGGCCAGCAAACAAAAATGTAAACTACCATTAGTGTGATGCTTGTCAGAATTCTGTTATTTTTAACCCCACTTTTGTGTAACTTTCTGGGCTATAAAGCTGGGCTGCTCTTCTGTTCCCGACGTTTTGGGAGGGAGAGGCAGCCAGGGTGGTGGAAATAATAAGCTTGCTTTAATCTGATTTTAATTGGAGTCAGTGGTCTTTTCTTGCGACCTGGTCTAAAAGGTAAACACTACACAAACCTGGAGCTCTGCCAAACTAAAGACTTCTTGAGAAAATGCCTTTGACGATGCGCACTCGACATATATGTTGTTGTCAGAAGCTTTAGCTTCCATTCAAATGAGACCATCAAAGCTGGGTCTACATCTATGAGACCTGGAAAACATTGTTTCAATTTTTTCAAAGAACATGAGGCAGCAGTGCTGACTTCTCTCTGTAGGTAAACTGTGGCCACTGAAAGCTAAGTGTCTCCGCATGTGGATTGTGAAGCCATTTGGTCATCCTCCAATTTTCATGGTGTTTCTTTCTACTGCACTGGGAGTTTGGTATTTGCTTCATGAAATGCAATGAGTTCAACTGGTACACAGTGCTGGAGGGAGTCCTGTCACGTGTGGTGGGTCAGGGTCTGCAGGAGAATGCACCAACCAGGCTTCTATCCCACATAGCTTGACCCTTTGACCATAGCAACCTGATTCTGAACATTGCCCTGAAACGTCTCCATATAACAAAATGCCTTTTATGGAGAGGTTTCAGACATATAAGTGATTCCTGTCTGTAACATGTCAGCCACAAGTCATTTGGATGTCAATGGCAGAATCACATGTCCCGACCACAGATGTTTTATCACACACCTGCACACAACAGCTTTTGGCACACTACTCAGCAGGCCCCAACATACTGGCATCTCTGTTCTACACCATTTTCATAAAACCCAGTCAATCAAGGCACTGTCTGGTACACTCAGGATCAGCAACTGTACATCCAAAAGTTCTCCAGTGGCAGGTGGCCATGGGAAGTTCAAAAATTTCATGGTATTTATCTAGAAATTTTCAAAGATGAAGTTGGAGAAACTGTGGGTTTCAATTCATTAAGGAACCATTAAATTTAGAGGAAGCACATTTCAATGAATAATCTAGAGAACTCTCACAGGCAAGGGTTCCCAAAGACTGGCCAAAAGGTCACATGAAGCCGGCCCCATTGAGGTCTACAATGTAAGGTCCATGTGTGTTTTGACTCTCAACTATGGCTTCCAAGTCTTTCAGAATAAAATCATGTGATATCCTGGCTGAGATTCCCAGTGCTCTGTGGAAAGCCACTCTGGGCTTAGATCTCAGTGTCCAAGGGCGACTCTCATGTGTGGCCTCCTAAAATCCCAACACAATTCATGGCAATACTTCTCTGAAGTCAGTTCCATAATGCATTCTCTAAGAAGAATCACACCAGAGTTCAAGCCCAGGTGGACCCAGGCATCTCTTACAACCACCACACAAATGACCACAATTAAAACTAAAACACTCCCACATGCTCCTCATCTTCTTCCACATAGACATTCATCATAAACTCTGGCTGGAGGTTTCCATGAAGGGCACAGCCCAATACACTGTTCAAAATAAGCACCCTTGTCCCTCATTTGCCTAAAGTCAGGGTGGCCTGGACACCCTTGCTGTGAACCAAGAGTGATCAAATAGGCCTGCCCTATATCTGATCTGCTTCTCCAATTTGAGGACTAATGACTGTCTGGTATAGATTCTTTATGTGAATTGGTATCATAGAAAACCCAAGCCCCTATCGGCTAGCCTCTGCAGGGATTTGAAGAAATGATTTGACCCAAATGATCCCTATTCTCACTTGATTTAGCTCAGGAAGCTTACAGAGGAAAGTGAGAGACTTCATCCACAATGACTGCTCTTTTGGCCATTTTGGTTTTGGATGCACACTTGGAAACTTTCTTTAGATCCATCAGGTGCTGAGAATCTAAGCCACTGCCACCACACCGGGCCAAGTGGCTGTTCCAGACACATCCCTTTCCAAAGCAATTAAGCAAAGAGCCACAGGTGATGCCCATTCATTTCCATTTGAAAACTGTTTTCTTCAGGCTTCACAAAGGGTTGGCCTGAGGCAAAGACCTTCCTGACATTCAGGGTAATAGAAACATAAGTAAGCAAATGGCCCAAAGCAGGGTTTCTCCACTGAGACTTTACTGGTCACACTGATATCTGAGTTTTCTGAGATGCTCCCATTCCCTTCAGCTATCCAGTACATGGCCATGTAACAGAGCTTGGACGTAGTACATATCTTGGAAACAAAACTATGAGGATACTCTGGAGAGTGGCCAGTATTCAGGAAGAAAAGAGGAACTTAGGAAGATAGTAGCTGTTCACCTTCCATTAGGCAAGCCGCACTCCATTCTTATATTGGGTGGGAAGAATGCTGGGGAGCTTTATACTAGACAGGACACAACTATTGATGCATTCGCATTTCAAATGTCTACAACCACGGATACAGTGGGATACACAGACATAGAAACACTCGTGTTGTCAAACGACTTTCTAGAAACATTCCAGTCCAAACCTACATGAGACAAAACCACAATCTCACACCGACACCCACAACGGGACCTCCTTCCCCCAAGTATGACTGTGACTATCCTGAGTGTCCTCTGACTGGTGGGCCATACTATGTTCCCACGAAATGGCCTGTCCTATCTCAGATCTGGTCTTCTTTGCAAACTTTTTGAAGTTGTCAGGAGCCATGGTTGAGCCACTACCTGCTTTCTCAGAAAAAGCCGCTCTTCAGAGCTCTCCTGAAATTTGGTCATCATCACATAAGTAGGTACCAAGAAACACTGACTCTGTCTTTGGTAAATTCAAACAATTGAGACCACTGGAACTGAAACTAAGACTTGCTCTGGGTGCATGGCTTCCTGGATCCCAAGTTCAGAGAGTTCCATCACCAAGGAAGTGTTGTAGGTCACTTCCTTCAGGAACTGAATGAGTTCACTGCGATGGAAAACCACTTTGTCCTAACAGTTGCTTCCAATGGTCCCATGAGATGGAGGCTGCCCCTACTTCCTGTGACACTTTCACAAGTTAGAATGGTATATCAACCATAGGCATCCGGGAACAGCTCTGTACACAGGCCTGGTTTGGTCCATTTAATCTACATTAAGAAGAGAGAGGCTGATTCAGACACATTCCTTCATTCTGACCAGGTTTTTTGACATGGAAGTTGACATGGATTTGACTTTTGCTCTCTCAGGTCCTTCATAGGTAAAAAGGTCGGTCAAAAGTCGGAGGAAAAGTCCACCAAGTCACTGTCTCATGCCACAGCAAAGGGTTTATTGGGCGTCCAGCATGCTGGGGCTCAGAGCTAACTTCAGAGGAGCAAAGAACAAAGAGCCCCAAGAACAACTTGAGCAGAGTTTATTTACATTCTTTAGAGAGGGCAGGGACTTTGCATACATCATAGCCTCCTTTAGCAAATCAACATACCACGGGAAAATCAAATAACAACCCAAAAACATGATTAGCACATTCATTGGCAGGAAGAGGTCGGACAGGGGGTGATTGGTTAGCCCTGAGAAGGGGTATACGTTTAAACTGATTGGTTGAAGCCCTGAGATGTATACGTGATGAGCTGCACGGTTTCTGGGAAGGGGTTGTTTAGTAACTAGGTGGTCAGGGAAGATTTCAACACACATCTAATTGGCAGTTCCGGGAATTGTCTTAACTGCCACAGGAATTTCAGGTTCTGAGTGCAGCTTGGAAACTTTACAAAACCTGGTTCTTTATGTTTCAATTTTAATTTCTTTTATTCTTTCATTTCCCACTCCTTTTTCTTACTACATTTAATCTTAAAAGTAATGATTCATAATTATTGCGGGGTCTCACACTCTATTTCTGCCAGTGGAGCGTATTTCTGTCTGATTACCTTGAGTTTTTCCTGCCCAATTTGAGACTGGAGAAAGGAAACTAAGCGGTTAAGCAAACAAGGTCCCACAGTTAGCAACACCATAAGGATGATCAGGGGTCAAGATAAGCCTGATAGGAGTGTAGTTAACGAGGGGGACTGGGTAAACCATGACTCAAACCACCCTTGTTGAATCTCCCTTTCTCTCTGGCGCTCTTCAAGGCATTTTCTCAATTTACTCATGGATTCTCTTACAACTCCAGTATGGTCAGCATAAAAACAACATTCTTCTCTCAGTGCAGCACAGAGGCCCTGCTCCCTCATGAAGAGGAGGTCTAATCCTCGCCTGTTCTGTAAAACAACTTCAGAGAGAGAGTTTAAGGATTCCTACAGCACTGTGATGGAGGTCTCTAATGTCTTCCAGTCTTGATCTATTGCTGTTTCTAATCAGGCCACTTGTTGTGACCCATGGATGATAGCAGCTGTTCCCGTACCCACTCCTGCAGCAGCTCCTATCCTCAATAGGATGGCTAGAGTAAGGGACACTGGATGACAGCAAAATCAGGTTGTTTGTCCCCCTAGTAGACCTTAAAATGATTCTGCATCATAATAAAGAACCCTTGGGAGTATCTGCACCATTACACAATAATTTACAAAGCTGTCAAATACATGGGTTGAAATGCAAGGAGTTCTGACTGTGTGGAGTTCAGTACAATTAAGGTTCCTTTAATTAGTTGCCAGGGGCAGGAGTCAACTGTACTCTGGACTGGGGAAGTAGGCAAAGATGGAAACTGGGAAGTATGAGATGGTAGAGGGGTTCTGGTAGATCTAGGCATGGGAGGTTTAGGAGGCTTAATTCCTGGCTTGAGGGGATTGGGCCCTATTGCTGTGGGATTTTCTTCCTTTTTAAGCAGGATGGTGAACCAGTGACCAACGTCATAACGAGGGCCATAAATATAGAATCTCATTTCCCACGTATTTTCCATAGACCATGTTGTTCTGAGGTAGCCCCTTCCTTTGGAAGTGAAAGTTATATTGAGGGGGTAACATAGACTATTCTTTCCACAGCGAGTTTTTGACACAACTTGGCTAGCGGCACATTTCTTGGGATCAATCCAGGTGTCAATTTTTCCTACCTGAATGATACTGTCTGGGGAGTTTGGGTTCAACCATGTAGCTCCCGTTTGTTCACAACCCCAAGATCTAAAATAAATGTCACTGGGTCCTCCACAGGTTTGGGCCTGTTTGCGACTTCAGAAATCAGCTGGGCACACATAAAAATCAAGACTGGCTAGTTTACACCTGAGCTGGGGAAGATGATATCCATAATTCATGGGGTAAGGTGGTCTATGTTGCCCTCGTTTGGGTTTGAGTGGGATCTGTGTGGAGTCCTCTATGTCAGGGAGATCCTAGTCAGAGAGGCCTATGGCAAGCTGACAAATGTCCAGGTAGAGAGATGGCCACCAAGTCCATAAGAGGGCTATATGTGAAATAGACCACACTACTTGCCCAGTAGGATTTATAGCTGCCATTGTTGCTGAACAGGCTGATGGTGATTAGGACTGCTGCTGGTCAGGGGAAGAATCCATAGCCCTACCCACACGACGGACACGCAACTTGAGAGGGTTACCAGTCTGTTCCAGTTTCCAGCCAGATGCTGGACAGGGCGCAGGCTTGAGATGGGTGGCACGGATCCAGGAAGTGATTCCATCCACTTTCACCACTGTAGGTGTTATAAGCAGCACCTGGTATGGTCCTTTCCAGCGGCGATCCAGGGATGATACCTGATGCCGTCTCACATAGACGAAGACTCCCACTTGATATCGATGTGGGGTTCCCTAGTCTCCAGGCTGATAAGCAGTGGCCAACTGTTTCCACAGGTATTGCTGGGTGCTGTGTTTGTTCATGGGCTTTAAGTCTGTCAAGCAAGGGGGTGTGAAAGGAATAATTAAGTCTCAGAGTTGGGGTTAGGTCCCTTACTGGAGGAGGGGCACCATAGAGAATTTCATAAGTGGTGAGTTTACACAAAGAGGAAGAGGGTGTACTTCTTGCACGAAACAGTGCGTAAGGTTGGAGCATAGTCCAATTTTTTATGCCGGTCTCCAAGCTTAATTTCTTTAAAGTCTCTTTGATGGTTCTAATCATCCTTTCTACCTGTCCAGAGCTCTGGGGTCTATAAGCACAATGTAACTTCCAATTAATCTTCAGGGTCCTGGTGAATCCCTGACTAACCTGGGCAACGAATGCCAGTCCATTATTGGACCCTATTACCTTAGGCAGGCTGAACCTTGGAAAAATGTCATCTAGAATCTTTTTGAGCACCGTCTGAGCCGTTTCTTTCTTCATGGGGAAGGCTTCAACCAATCATGAAAGAGTATCTACAAAGACTAGGGGATATTTAAGTCCATACCTTCCTGGCTTAATTTCAGGAAAAGTCCACTTCCCAGAATTGTCCTGGTCTGGTTCCTCGTAAGCGCTTCCCTGCAGGAAGCTTGGATGGGTAAGCATTAACTAATTGGCAGACTTGACAAGCTCTAGTCACCTGCTAAGCTATTTCTTTCCTCTGTGAGTCAGTCATTAATAAATCCTTTCTTCGGTCCTTTAAGAGAGCCTATAACTTCTTTGAGCTTAAGTGGGTGAGCTAGTGTATGTCTTTGACATAAAGGTGGGCTTTTTGAAATTTTAAACTTGGCTCTGTAGGGTCCCAGAGTTCTGTATCTGTCTCCTCAGATGATAAGTTGCCTGAATGTTCCAATGTGGCCAAGTCTCCTGAATGTTGATCCCCCTGGTGTGGAAAAAGTTAACAGAGTCACTCCGTTTAGGGCTGCCAATTAAGCTTCCTCATCTGCCCTTCTGTTTTTAACTGCGACGAGGTCGTTTCCCTTCTGGTGCCCTGGACAGTGCACTATAGCTAATTCCTTAGTGCCCAGCCCTGCTGAGAGAAGGTGGAGAATCTCAACTTTGTTCTTTATTTTTTTTCCCAGTGGAGGTTAATATCCCCCTTTGCTGGTAAATAGCCCTGTGCACATTAGCATTGCCAAATGCATAGCGGCTATCAGTGTATATGGTGGCCCTTTTGCCTGTTGCTAGTTCCAATGCTTTCCTAAGGGCAATCAGTTCTGCCTTTTGGACTTATGTCTCTTCTGGGAGACCAGAGGATCAGATGACATTAGTTTTGCTAACTACTGCTGCTCCAGCCCGCCACATACCATCTTGGAGGAAGCTGCTCTCTTTCGTAAACCATACGACTTCAGGGTGAGGCAGTGGCTGGATTTTTCAAGTCTCGTCCTATACTGGTTTCCTCTGCAGTATGTGTTGACACTCATGAGCGAAAGGTCCTGATGATTCTTCTGGCAGCCAGGTTGAGTGGAGCAGAAGGTCCAAGAGTTATTCTGTCTTTGCTAATCCAGAGGCTCTGGTAGTGGTTTATTCTGGAGTTTGATAGCCACCTCTCTGGAGGTTGACAGATGATGCTCTCCAGGGCATGGGGGGCTATCATGGATAGCTTCTGTCCCAACGTTCATTAATGAGCATCTTTTATTAGAAGCACTGCCACTGCTATAGCTCTTAAGCAACGGGACCACCCAGTAGCCACTGGGTCCAGTTTTTTTGATAAGAATGCTACCGGCCTTTTCCAAAGTCCCAAATTCTAAGTGAACACTCCCCGTGCTATTCCCTTCTTTTTCTCAATGTAGAGAGTGAAGGGTTTATCTATATCTGGAAGTGCTAAGGCCGGAGCAGATAGCAGCACTTTTTTTGACATTATCAAAAGCTTGTTGGTGCTCAGGGGTCCATTGGAATTGGGCATTCCACTTTATCAGCGGGTATAAAGGGGCAGCCAGAGAGGTGAACCCAGGAATCCATCACCTGCATAAGGCAGCAGTCCCAAGAAACGCTCTGAGTTGTCTCTTATTAGATGGGGGTGGTATCTGCACAATGGTTTGTTTTCTGTTCTCAGTGAGCCATCATTTGCCACTCCTAAGGGAATAACAAAGGAAGATTACTTCTTGCTGACAAATTTGGGCCTTTTGGCAGAAGCCCTATATCCAAGCCGAGCAAGCTCGTATAATAGTGCTTGGGTCCCAGACTTATAGTTCTCCTTGGTGTCCGCTGCCAGTAGCAGATCATCCACATATTGGAGTAGGGTGACTTCGGGGTGTGCAGTTCTGAAGTCGTTTATGTCCCTGTGGAGGGCTTCATCAAAGAGAGTGTGGGGGGGTTTGAACCCCTGTGGGAGTCTAGTCTAGGTTAGTTGGCCAGATGTTCCAGTTTCTGGGTCTATCCACTCGAAAGCAAACAGCAACTGACTGTCCTTATGTAGAGGCAAGCAGAAGTAAGCATCTTTTAAGTCCAGCACAGTGTACCATTTCCGCTCCAGATTCAGAGTGCTAAGCAAATTATATGGATTGGGTACTGTGGGGTGAATGTCCTGCACTCTGTTGTTGATCTCTCTTAGGTCTTGAACAGGACTGTAGTCCCTAGTTCCTGGCTTTCTTACTGGTAGCAGGGGGGTATTCCAGGCTGATTGACAGGGCCTTAGGACCCCAATGGCCAATTATTTCTGAATATGGGGACTTATCCCATCCTTAGCTTCTTTGCTTAGAGGATATTGTTTAACACTGATTGGAGAGGCCGAGGCTTTTAATTCTACTACTATTGGAGGTTGTTTTACGGCTAGACCTAACCCAGCAGTTTCTGCCCAGGCATTAGTATAATCTTTTATCCATTTCTGTTGTAGTTTGCCTCTTTGATCAGTCCTAGGGGCACGAAGTGTTGATGTTCATCTTCTACAGACATAGTCAATTCTCTGACTATGGGAGTTTTTACTGAAGGCTTTAGAACATCCACTTGGGGACCATCAGGGTTAAAAGTTACTCTATCCCCGAGTTTGGTAAGCAGATCCCTGTGCATCAATGGGGCTGGGCATTCTTGGATTACTAGGAAAGAGTGGTGGACTTTTCGTTTTCCGACTTCCATAATCCTCTTAGTTGTCCAAGCCCGATATGTATTGCCATTAGCCCCTTGAACTAGGGACCATTTATTTGATATGGGGCCCATTGAAGCCTTAAGGGCTGAGTATACTGCTCCTGTATCCACTTCAAAGTTCACTGGAGTACCCTCCACTTCAAATGTTACCCTGAGCTTGGGGAGGGGATCCGAGCCCTGACATTCCAAGTCCTCTTCTAGAGTCAGCATGGCGGGCTGCCGTGGCTTCTTCTTTTTGGGGCACTCTTTGACTCAGTGTTCTTTTTCTCTACAGTAGGTACATTGATCTGAGGCCAGGGACAGCCTTTGGCGTGGGCCCAAGTATCCCTTTCTGACTCCCTGCTTTTTAATTTCTGGCATATTTGCTGCTGTGAAGAAAACCTTAGCCAATGCTTTTGTCTGCCTTTTGCTCCTTTCATCCTCCTTTTGTTCCCTTTCCTTCTCTCTCCTCTGTTCCCTCTCCTCCTCAGTTTCTCTCTTATAATATACTTATATACTTATACTATATACTTATAATATATATCTTATAATATACTATTTCAGCTTCTCTGTCTAAATCTCTTAAGGTCGTATTTTGTAACCCATCTAGACATTGTAACTTTCTCTTAATATCTTGGGCAGCCTGCTCAATAAAGGCCATTGTAACAAATGCCTTTTGGTCATCTGCCTGAGGATCAAAAGGAGTATATTTTCTATATGCTTCCTTAATTCTCTCCAGAAACATAGAGGGAGACTCATTAGGCCCTTGGATAATCTCTCTTACATTGGCCAAATTGGTCCGCTCTCTGGCGGCCACTCAGAGACCCGCTATTAGAGCCTGGAGATATGTGGACAGATGCTTCCCACCTTCAAAGGTGTTGGAGTCCCAGTTGGGTCGGTTCATGGGCCCATAGGAATGGAGAGAGAGCATCACAGGGGCTTCTGAGTTCTCTATTATCCGTCGCCGGTGGGTTCCTTTAGGTTGCCCAGCTTCCTTCAGGAGAGGAGGGGTTGCTGCTGCTGCGGGGAAGTCCCCTGGAGGGCTTGGGTCTGGCCCAATTGCCTCTAGCAGTGTAGAGGCTGAGTCAGCGGTGGGAGGATCATCAGGAACTGTGTTGGTGGTTGGGGAGGGAGAGTAGACGATAAGGAGGGGGTGGAGTGTCCAGTCTTGTGACTCAGGGAGAATGGAAGGAAGAGGGAGAGGAGCGGAAAGTTTGAATGATAGGAATGTGGGGGAAGGGGTATATGGCTGTTGATCTGGTTGGCCACGTGGCCCCGGCTGAATGACAATATCTCTGAATTTTCAGATAAGAGGAAAGTGGAAGGATTCTTCTGGGGACATCCGAATTCAAGGATGGGCCATTCTGAAGCACAGAGAGTCTGCCAGGTACAGTGTTTTACTGAAAAAGAAAGATTCTGGGCCCTTGAGCGGACATCAGTCCAATGATCAAGGGTCAGGGACAGAGAAGAGGAAGTGCTTCGTCCCATAATGGGAGTTACTCAAACAGGGACAGTGAAGACACAAACACAACACAGACAAAGACAAACAGTAAACGTTTAACATGAGTCCAACACAAAGATTAGAACTGAGTAACTGGCAATGGGTTAGACAATAAAGACAGACAGTAAACTCAACATGAGTTCAGAACAATGACCAAAACTGAGTTACCGGCAAAACCTGATGGGCTGGCAAATTGAATCCTGAAGCAAAACATAACCGAGTTGAGGAAACTACTATTCCTTAAATTCCCTAGTCCTCCAGAGTGTCCCTCAGGGACGTGACCTTGGCTCTGTGACACGTCTGTCACCCCATAGGAGAGAGCTAATGCTCTTCACCAACAGCCACTTTGCCACGCCCTAGCCTGAAACCCGAAACCAGAAAGAGGCGCCTTACTTACCCCGAGAGGAGTCCCTTGAGGTCTTCCGTCCACCGCTGCCGGATATCTCACCTGGGGTCTCCAGATGAAAAGGTGCTGCGAACGTCAAAGGAAAAGACAACAAAGAGGCTTTCTCATGCATCAGCAAAGGGTTTATTGGGGGTCCAGAATGCTAAGGCTCAGAGCTCCCTTCAGAGGAGCAAAGAACAAAGAGCCCCGAGAACAACTTGAGCGGCGTTTATATACATTCTTTAGAGAGCTCAGGGACTTTACATACATCATAGCCTCCTTTAGGAAATCATCATGTACCACGGGAAAATCAAGTAACAACTCTAAAACATGATTAGCACATTCATTGGCGGGAAAAGTTGGGGCAGGGGGTGATTGGTCAACCCTGAGAAGGGGTATACATTTAAACTGATTGGTTGAAGCCCTGAGATGAATACATGGTGAGATGCACGGCTTCTGGGAAGGGGTTGTTAAGTAACTAGGTGGTCAGGGAAGATTTCAACACACATCTAATGGGCAGTTCCAGGAATTGTCTTAACTGCCACAGGAATTTCAGGTTCTGAGTGCAGCTTGGAAACTTTACAAAACCTGCTTCTTTACATTTCAATTTCAATTTCTTTTATTCTTTCAGAACCTTAC
The DNA here is from genome assembly GCF_048772815.1 of Callospermophilus lateralis. Classification (NCBI taxonomy): domain Eukaryota; kingdom Metazoa; phylum Chordata; class Mammalia; order Rodentia; family Sciuridae; genus Callospermophilus; species Callospermophilus lateralis. The sequence continues at coordinate 167,094 of NW_027512411.1, forward strand.
AGTGGAAGGTGAGAGACTTCATTCACAATGACTGCTCTTTTGGCTATATTGGTTTTGGATGCACACATGGGATCATTTTTTTGATCCGTCTATTGCTGATAATCTAAGCCACAGCCTCACACAGGGCCAAGAGCCTGATTAAGACACATCTCTTTCCAAAGCAATTACTTCTCTGAGGTCAGTTTCAGAACTCAGTCTCTGAGGAGAATAACACCAGTGTTCAAGACCAGGTGGACCCAGTCATCTCTTCCAACCGCCACACAAATGACCACAATTAAAACCAAAACACTCTCACATGGCACTCATCTTCTTACATATATACACTCATTATACCCTTTGGCTAGAGGTTTCCATGAATGGCGCAGCCCAAGAGAGTGTCCAAAATAAGCTCCCTTGCCCCTCATTTGCCTAACCTCAGGATGGCCTGAACACCCTTCCTGTGAACCAGGATTGATCACATAGTTCTTCCTTTAATACTGCACTGCTTCTCCAATTTGAGGCCTACTGACTGTCAGGTATAGATTCCTTATGTGATTTGGAGTAATTAGGAAACCACAGTAACTTTGCAGCGCTTCAAAGAACTCATTTGACCCAAAGGATCCCTATTCTCACTTGGTGGAGGTCAGGAAACTTACAGAGGAAGGCGAGAGACTTCATGCTCAATAACTGATCTTTTTGCCATTTTGGTTTTGAATGCACACATTGGATCTTTCTTTAGATTCATCAGTCGCTGATAATCTAAGCCACAGCCTCAAACAGAGCCTCAAGGCTGATTCAGACACATACTTTTCCAAAGCAGTTAAGCAAAGAGCCACAGGAGATGCCCATTCACTTCCATTTTAAAACTGTTTTCTTCAAAATTCACAAAGCGGTGGCCTGAGGCAAAGACCTTCCTGACTTCAGGGTAACAGAACAATAAGTCAGCAAATCCCAATGCAGGGTTTCTCCACTGAGACTTTCTTGGTCACACTGATATCTGAGTTTTCTGAGATGCTTACAATTCCCTTCAGCTATCCAGTACATGGCCATGTCACAGAGCTTGGAGGTGGTACATATCTTGGACAAAAAACCATGAGCCTATTCTGGAGAGTGGCCAGAATTCAGAAAGAAAACAGTAACTTAGGAAGATAGTAGGTGTTGCCCATCGAAAAGCAACCAGCAGTCCTTTCTTAAATGGGCAGGATGAATGCTGGGAAGCTTTCTACTAGACAGGATACATCCATTAATCCATTCTGTTTTCTAATGTGTACAACCAAGGACACAGTGGGATACATAGACAGAAACACACTCGCCTTGTCAAAGGACTTTCTAGAAACAGTCCACTCTAAACCAAACAAACCGCCTTTCCTACCTATTCTCAGAACATGAGACAAAACCACAAACTCACACCCACACTCAAAAAGTCACCTCCTTCCCCCAAGTAAGTCTATGACTATCCAGAGTGTCCTCTGACTGGTGGGCCATACTATGTTCCCCCAAAATGGCCTGTCCTGTCTCAGGTCTGGTCTCCTTGTCCATCTCTGTGAAGTTGTATGGAGCCTGTGCTGACCACTACCTGCTTTCTCATTAAAGGCCCATCTTCAGAGCTCTACTTGCATTTTGTCATCCTCAAACCATTAGGTACCAAGAGAGACAGACTCTCTCCTTGGTAAATCCAAACAAGTAAGTCCACTGGGAATGGGACTGGGACTGGCTCTGAGTGCCTGGCTTCCTGGATCCCAAGTTCAGAGAGTTACATCACCAAAGAAGTGAGGTAGGTCAATTCCAACAGGAAGGGAATGAGGTCACTGCCTTGGCAACCACTTTGTCCTAACACTTCTTTCCAAGGGTCCCTTGAGATGGAGGCTGCCCCTACTTCCTGTGACACTTTCAGAAGTTAGAATGGTATATCAACCATAGACACCCAGGAGAAGCTCTCCACACAGGGTTGGTTTGGTCCATCTTCTTTATATCAGTAGGAGAGAGGCTGATTCAGACACATCACTTCATCCTGAACAGGTGGTTTGCCATGGAAGATGACTTTTGCTCTCTCAGGTTCTTCATAGCTGCTACATCTTCTCTAGGGATCATTTCTGCATCAAACTTTGAGATTCTCAACAGGTGGAAGATCCCCTACATTCGTGTATTGTAAGACCAACTCTGTCCCTGCTCTTTTTTGAAGTTAGATTGAGGGAACAGTGTATGGTTAGGGTTAATAACATATTCTATTTGGGTTAGTAAACATTCTGCGGGATGAATAATGGTATTGGGAACCTGCGATATTCACAAGAATATATAGGTGAAATATAAGTATGAAACCTGAAATCTAGGTACGATTTGAAGCCCAGAAGGGCATTGGGCCTTTAGTGAGATACTTAGCTTTGAATTATGTTCTGCACAGATATCTCAGATAAATCGATGTGCAATGGCAGAGGACCTTGTACCTTGGATGATTAAATGTCCTAGAGAACATTAAGTCAAAAAGGAATAGTCGGCAGGATTAGGAAGGTAGTCAGTAGGTTCAGAAAAAAGAGTGAATATAGGATTTGGACAAAAGTTTCATTAGCAATAGGGTTTTGGGTAGATAGTGAACGTAAATATGAGCACATATGAAGAGTCAGTCACAATGATGAACTGGGGAAAATATGTAGGAAAGCAGATATCAATAGAGACATTAGGAAATCAGGCAAAGTATAATGAAATAGGGTTAGACATTTTCAACATGGTTGACGTTAAATATATAATCTTAGGAAGAAAGACATATGTTGCCTCCAATAGGATTGACATTTGAGAGCATTAGGCAACCTGGACATGGTTGTTTTTAGTAATCCATGCTCACTTTCCATTTTGCTTAGGTGAAAGGTTAATTAAATAGGCACTTGTCACTTCCTGTTTTTCTGTATGCTTAACAAACCACTGTTGAAATTTTGAGAACTGTTTGCTAATTTTGTTCCCAGAATGTGCTGTCCCCAAATGCTAAACTGCAGAATATACTCCCTCACCCGGGTGCACGCAAACCGCACACCTGCCCTGACCCATCAATAAATTTCCCTTTCTGCCCTCTCCAAGAAAAGTATATAAGTTCTGTTAAAGCTGTTCTCAGGCTCTCTGCTCTATTCAAATGAGCTCTGAGCCCCAGCATGCTGGACCCCCAATAACCTCTTTGCTGTGGCCGAGTGTAAATGGTATACTGTTCTGTACTTAAAAGATGCTTTCTTTTGCTTGCCTGTGCATAAAGATAGTCAGTTGCTGTTTGCTTTCCAGTAGGTAGACCCAGAAACCAGAACGTCTTTTCAACTAACTTGGACTAGACTCCCACAGGGGTTCAAAAACTCCCCCACTCTCTTTGATGAAGCCCTTCACAGACATTTCAACAACTTTAGAACTATGCAACCCGAAGTCATTCTGCTTCAATATGTGGATGTCCAGCTACTGGCAGCCAACACCAAAGAAAACTGTGAGTCTGAGACCCAAGCACTATTATCTGAGCTTGCTCAACTCGGGTAGAGAGCTTCGGACAAAAAGGCCCAAATTTGCCAGCAAGAAGTAATCTTCCTGGGGTATTCCCTTAGGCACGGTAAATGATCGCTCACTGAGCCCAGGAAACAAACCGTTGTGCAGATACCACCCCCATTTAACAGGAGACAACATAGAGAGTTTCTTGGGACTGCTGGCTTTAGCAGGTTATGGACCTGGGTTTGTGTTCTTAGCTGCTCCTTTATACCCGCTGTTAAATGAGAATGCCCAATTCCAATGGACCCTTGAGCACCAGCAAGCTTTTGATAACATCTAAGAACACTGACAATGAACTCCTCAACTTCAGTGAGCCCAGCCTGCAATTTCAGAAAGCCCTACACTACGTTAAAAATGTACATCAACTCAATCAACTTGGTTCAAAAAAACTGCCGGCATTACTGTAGGATCAAGAACGGAGTTTTAGACTAATTCACTCACAGTGAAAGGAAATAATTGAATGGTTAACAAAAGCCTGTCAGTTCTGTCAATTGGTTAATGCTTACCCTTCCAAGCTTCCTGCAGGAAAGCACCTATGAGGAACCAGACCAGGACAAATCTGGGAAGTGGACGTTTCTGAAATTAAGCCAGCAAGGTATGGACTTAAATATCTCCTAGTCTTTGTAGATAAATTTTCAGGATGGATTGAAGCCTTTACCACCAAAAAAATAAAAGAAACCGGGCACAAATTGTGGTCAAGAAGTTCCTGAAAGATATTTATCAAAGACACGGCCTGCCTAATGTAACATGGTCTGATAATTGAACAGCCTTCATGGGCCAGGAAAATCAGGGGTTAGCCAGGACCCTAGGGATTAATTGGAATTTACATTGCGCTTATGGACCCCAGAGCTCAGGACACATAAAAAAAATAAATAGAACAATTAAAGAGACCTTAACGAAATTAAGCTTAGAGACCGGCATAAAAGATTAGACTATGCTCCTGCCTTATGCACTGTTTCATGCAAGAAATACTCCCTTTGTTTCTTTGTGTAACCTCACCCCCTATGAAATTCTCTATGGGGCCCCTCCTCCACTAAGAGACCTAACCCCGACTCTAAGACCTCAGGATCCCTTCCACACACCCTTGCTTGACAGACTTAAATCTCTTTTAAGAACTCAGCTATACCTGTGGAAACAGGTGGCTACTGGCTTCCAACCTGGGGACGAGGGGAATCCACGTTGATATCAAGAAAGAGACTTCCTCTACATAAGATGACATCAGGTGTCATCCCTGGAACCCCACTGGAAAAGAACATTCCAGGTGCTACTTATAGCACCTACAGCAGTAAAAGTAGAGGGAATCACTTCCTGCATCCATGCCTCTCATCTCAAGCCTGTGCCATGTCCAGACTCTGGCTGGAAACTGGAAAAGACAGTTAACCCTTTCAAATTGCATATTCGCCACGTGGGTAAGGCTATAGACTCTCTCCTTGGCCACCCGTAGTCCTAACGCTCATCAGCCCCTTCAGCAGCGATGGCTGATCACAAATCCTACTAGACAAGAAGTATGGTCTATCTTGCATACAGCCCCCTTAGGGACCTGGTGGCCATCTCTCCACCCAGACATTTGTCAGCTGGCTATAGGTCTTTCCTATTAGAATATCCCTGATGAAGAGGATCCCATTAAAATTCCATTAAATCCTTTCCGTACCATAGATAATGGAAACAAACATTATGGTTGTAGGGACAGGCAAGCCAGATGCAGGTTGGCTAGCCTATATTAGTATGTTTGCCCGGCAGACTATCAAAGCCACAAACCGCCATGGCTGTGTGGGGGAAAAGCCGACTTCTTCTGTAAGTCATGGGGATTTGAGCATACAGGAGCTGCCTGGTGGAACCCAAAATCCTCATCAAATTCAGTACACAGCATTGGCCATATTACCACTTAGACAACCCAAACTGATGGCCCCCAGAGGAGTCTCTAGATCCTCAAATTCTGTGTGACCTTTTTAACTTCTGCAAGTGCTCAAAAGGGTGAAAGGAAATTCACCTATGTGAAGGCCTTTTTCCTCTTTCGCTCACATCCTGAACTATGCTTCTCCAATAGTTCCTCAAACTCAGCCTTCTGCTCCATACTCTCTGTTGTCAGTCCCACCTCAGCAAACTTGATTTCTCTTCTCCAATTTTTAGATCAAAAACCGAAACCTCTGCCGGTTCTCAGAGCATTGCCCCCTTGCTGAGGTAGCAGGTACTGAGGTACCCATCCACCCACTCACTTCTCTCTTTTCCTGTCAGTGCCCACACCGGGTCCCACCAGATCCTCTTACCACCTAACCCAAAGCTCAAACCAGCTTAGGAGAACCCTCAGACCCCTATCGAAGATGTAATGAAAATGGCCTTTAAAGTTGCTTTGTCATCACTGAAAACAGGTTACTAAGAATTTAAAGTCCCTCACAGGCTTTTTGGGATACTCACTCCCGTCTTCCTTTCTGCTCTACCGGTTCTACTGCTCAATTTATGTTGCTAGGAAAATCCCAAAACCCTTTCCCATTGTTCTTTTACATTTCTCCTTCCTTATTCTCAGATCCACGGAGCTGCTCTCACCCCCCGCCTTCCCCGTCTTCCCCCTCTGTACCAGGCCCACAGAAAAATCTTCACTGAACTTCTCCAGAAGTCTTCACCTTGGCTGACTTTAGGACTTTCAGCAAAAGAGTCTCTATAAATGAGTTCAGTGTAGATTAACTTCCTCTTTTTCTGTTGCCCTGTTCTACTTGGCTACTGGCTGGAAAAATCAGCACTCCTAAGCTAGACACACCCTTAATAGTTTTTCACAGAATGTGTGAACAAGGCCTCTGGCCTTGAGCTGGGGCTTCACAGAGATGGCTACATTTCTAAGATAAAAAGTTACAAACTGGGCTCCATGGTAACAGTTGGCAGGGGGATAAAAGAAAAGGAAAAAAAAAAAGCTCTCTGCCTCCCAGGTGTCCTTGAAAAGTTAACTTGACCACAATAGAGGAGAAAACAGAAAAAAAAAGCTTCTTTTTTTTGAATTTCTGCAGACTGTGAACTTCTGAGTCTCTTCTCTTTCATGTTGGGTACAAAATTCTGAAACTACCTAAACTTGGGGTTCAGCGAGTTAATTGATTACAACAGAAGCAATGCCCTCTGAATCCGGTTGCAACCAAATAGGACTGTTTCCCTGTCTTTGGTGCTATCTTAAGTGCCGTGCCTTGTCCGTCCCTACAACAGTATAATTCTATATACTTAAACATTGTTTATGTTTTCATGAAATGGTCAACAGATTTGATTAATTGTGTAATGGTGAAGATGTGTCCCAGATTGCTCTATAATGACCCAGGTTCATTTGAAGTTCAAACAGGGGGGCATACAACCCGGTTTCACTGGGAACATATATCCCTCACTTTAGCCATCATATTAGGAATTGGAGTTGAGGCAGGGGTAATCACAGGAACCACTGCCCTGCTCCATGGTACACAACAAATGACCCAAATAGAAGCAGCAAGAGACCAAAACTTAAAGATAATTGAAACCTCCATCACAGCTTTGCAGGAATCTTTAACATCTGTATCTGAATTTGTTTTACACACCAGTTGAGGGTTGGACCTCCTCTTCATGAGAGAAGGGGGCCTTTGTGCTGCATTGATATAAGAATGTTGTTCTGATGCCGACCATACTGAGGTTGTAAAAAAAACCTATGAGTAAAATAAAAGGATGCCTTGAAAAGCGTCAATGAGAGAGAGAGGCCCAAAAAGGGTGGTTTGAGTCTTGGTTCACACAGTCCCCCTGGTTATCTACGCTTTTATCAACCCTGGCCTGTCCAATAATAATCCTCATATTATTTCTAACTATAAAACCCTGTTTGCTCAACCATGTAATTTCTTTACTCCAAGCTCAAATTGGACAAGTTAAACTTATGGTAATACCCCACTAGCAGACATAGAATGTGACACGCCCCAATAATCACTTTTATGATTAAAAGTAGCAAGAAGAAGAAGTGCGGAATGAAAGGTTAATAAAAAAGGTACTTGTAACTTCCTGTTTTTCTGTATGCTTAACAAAACACTGTTGAAATCTTGAGAACTGTTTGTAATCTTGTTCCCAGATTGTGCTGTCCCCAACTGCCAAATTGCAGAATGTATCCCCTCACCCACTTTCACACTAACCGCCCACTCGCTCTGACCCATCAATAAATTTCCGTCCCTGCCCTCTCCAAGGAAAGTATATAAGCTCTGCTTAAGCTGTTCTCAGGGCTCTCTGCTCTATTCATGTGAGCTCTGAGCCCCAGCTTGCTGGACCCCCAATTAACCCCTTGCTGTTGCATGAGACACTCTCTTGGTGATCTCTTCCTCCAACGCTTGCAGGAACATTACTTGGATGTTTGAATGTAGAAGAGAAAATCCAGTCATAAAGGGATAGTCGGTAAGATTAAGAAGATAGTCGGTAGGTTTAGGAAGAAGAGTGAGTATAGGATTTGGAAAACAATATCTTTAGCAATAGGGGTTCGGTTAGAGAGTGAATGTAAATGTCAGCACATGTGAACAGTCACAATAATGAAGTGGGGAAAATATGTAGGAAAGCAGATATCAATAAAGACATTACAAAATCAGGCAAAGTATAAAGTGAGTGATACAATTAGACATTTTCAACAGAATTGAGTTAGAATATATAATCTTAAGAAGAAACAAAATGTAGTCACCAATAGGATTGACATTTGAGAGCATTAGGCAACTTTGACATGGATGTTTTTTGTAATCCATGCTCACTTTCCATTTAGGCTTTGGTACAATCACAAGTGTGACCTTTACATTTGTCTCCAGAATACTACTGTGATAAAATGTATATGTAGATGTGGTGACATGAGTGTTTCTTCCACTATTTCTGGGAGCAATATTTTGAAGACATATAAATGGGTATTGGGGGTACAAAAAGGTGTACACTGTGTCATTGAATATAGAGATAATGCATGAATAGACCATAAGTGAATAAGTAATATAACTGGTTCCACATTAAATAACAGATTGAATAGATATCTGAAAATATATAAGAAATCTTATATTGATATACAATCATTCATTCCAACCAATGATACATCTAATATTAATATTAGGGTTATGGTTTATCATGAAGATATGTTAGTTTTGCTACAAAAGTAATTATGGAAATCAAAAATCATGTGTTTGGAAAGAGTCAGTCACAATGCTGGCAATATGTAAACAAGGCCTCTGAGCTTGAGCTGGGGCTTCACAGAGATGGCTACATTTCTAAGATAAAGAAGTTACCAACTGGGCTGCATGGTAACAGCTGGCAGAGAGAAAAAAAAAGAGAAGAAAATAGCTCTGCCCCATTCCCGGTGTCCTTAAAATGTTAACTTGCCCAGAACAGAGAAAAAAAACAGAAAAAAAAAACTGCTTTTTATGAACTTCTGCAGACTGTGAACTTCTGAGCCCCTCCCTTACATGTTGGGTACAAAATTCTGAAACAATTTAAACTTGGGGTGCAGGGGATTAAATGATTACAACAGAAGCAATGCCCTCTAAATCCGGTTGTAACCAAATAGGACTGTTTCAGTGTCTTCGGTGCTATCTTAGTTGCCTTACCTTGCCTTGTCCATCCCTTTTCTCATGAAAAGACCAGTCAAGAAACATGGAGGAATGCATGTGCTCTGAAGCAGGAAGTGATTGATAGTGAAACAAATGCCTATAAATTTTCTAACTTGTGGATGAAATATATATCCTATGATGTGCATTAATTGAAGAAATAGTAATCTACCAGTGTTGAATAAAAATGAACGTCAAAATACACATCATGTCCGATTGGAATCTACTTGCATTGATGTTAAACTGGGTCAGGTACTGTAGAAATATTAGGATTTGTGTGCATCATTCACTGAAGTTACTTTTCAGTATAGGAAAGAAATATGTTTTTCAGGTGAATGAATAATTCTAAGAATAATCTTTGGAAAGTTGATTATAAATTTACGTATATGAATATGAATGAATTTGGTGAGTGTAAAATAAGACACATATTTCATATTTTGAAAAATCTGGAGAGTATATATATATATATATATATATATATATATGTGTGTGTGTGTGTGTGTGTGTGTGTGTGTGTGTGTGTGTGACTAAAGTCACGGTGGCCTGGACACCCTTCTTGTGAACCAGGAGTGATCAAACAGGTCTGCCATTAATACTTTTCCACTTCTCCAATTTGAGGCATTCTGACTTTGGCATTTAGATTCTTTATGTGAAATGGAGTCAAGAAAAAACCGAAGCACCTATGGACTAGCCTCTGCATGGTTTTGAAGAATTCATTTGACCCAAAGGATCCCTATTCCCACTTGATGGAGGTCAGGAACCTTACAGAGAAAGGCGAGAGACTTCATCTACAATGACTGCAATTTTTGCCATTTTGATTTTGTATGCACACATGGGATCTTTCTTTACATCCACCAGGTGTTGGTAATCTAAGCCACAGCCTCACACAGGGCCAAGAGACTGATTAAGACACATCCCTTTACAAAGCAGTTAAGCAAAGAGCCACAGGTGATGCCCACTCATTTCCATTTGAAAACTGGTTTCTTCAGGCTTCACAAATGTGTGGCGTGAGGCAAAGCCCTTCCTGACATTCAGGGCAAAAGAACAATAGGTAAGCAAAAGGCCCATAGCAGGGTTTCTCCACTGAGACTTTACTGGTCACACTGATATCTGAGTTTTCTGAGATGCTCGCCATTCCCTCCAGCTATCCAGTACATGGCCATATCACAGAGCTTGGAGGTGGTAAATATCTTGAACACAAAACCATGAGCCTATTCTTGAGTGTAGCCAGAATTCAGGAAGAAAACAGGAACTAAGGAAGTTTGTAGGTGTTGCCCTTCGATAATGCAAGCCACAGTCCATTCATAAATTGGGCAGGATTGATGCTGGGAAGCTTTCTACTAGACAGGACCCATACATTGATGCATTCTCTTTTCTAATGTCTGCAACAACAGACACATTGGGATACACAGACATGGAAACACTTGCCTTGTCCAATCACTTACTAGAAACGGTTCACTCCAAACCAAACAAACCACCTTTCTTACCTTTTCTCAGAACATGAGATAAAACCACAAACACACAACAAAAACCACAAAGGCATCGCCTTCCCCCAAGTAGGTCTGTGACTATTCGGAGTGTACTCTCACTGGTGAGCCTTACTATGTACCTCCAAAATGGCCTGTCCTGTCTCAGATCTGGTCTTTTTGGCCAACTCTGTAAAATTGTCAGGAGCCCGTGGTAAGCCACTACTTGCTTTCTCTGGAAAGGCCAGTCTTCAAAGCTTTCCTGGCATTTGGCCATTTTCACATCAATAGATACCAAGAAAAACTGACTCTGTCCTTGGAATATCCAAACAAGTGAGCCCACTGGGACTGGGACTAGGACTGGCTCTGGGTGCCTGGATTCCTGGATCACAAGTTCAGAGAGTTCCATCACCAAGGAATAGAGATGAGGTCACTTCCTTCAGGAACTGAATGAGGTCACTGCCTTTGCAACCACTTTTTCCTAACAGTTGCTTTCAAGGGTCCCATGAGATAGATGCTGTCCCTATTTCCCGTGACACTCTCACCAGTTAGAATAGTATATGACCCATAGGCACCCGTGAACAGCTCTCCACACAGGCCTGGATTGGTCCATCTTCTGTACATTAGGAACAGAGACACTGAGTCAGAAACAACCCCTCTCCAGACAGGGTTGTTTTCCATGGAAGATGACTTTTGCTCTCTCAGGTCCTTAATAGCTGCCTACATCTTCTCCAGGGATTATTTCTGCATGGACCTTTGAGGTTTTCAGCAGGTGATATATCCCCTACATTCCTATATTGTAAGACCAAGACTTTCCCTGCTCTTTTATAAAGTTAGAATGAGGGAATAGTATATGGTTTGGGTTAATTACTTGTTCGATTTGGGTTAGGAATCATTTTGCTGGATGAATAATGGTATTGGAAATCTGCAATATTTATAAAAATATAGAGGTGAAATATATGTATGAAAACAGAAATCTAAGTAATATTTGAAGCCCAGAAAGGGATTGGGCCCTTGATTGGGAGACTTAGCTTTGAATTATGTCCTGCACAGATGTCTCAGATAAATCAATACACAATGGCATCGGACCTTGTACGTTGAATGATTGAATGTCGAAGAGAACATCCATTCAAAAAAGGATAGTCAGTAGGATTTGGGAGATAGTCGGTAGATTCAGAAAGAAGAGTGAGTATAGGATTTGGACCAAAAGTTATTTAGCAATTGGGTTTCAGGTAGAGAGTGAATGTAAATGTCAGCACAAATGAACAGTCAAAATGATGAACTGGGAAATTATGAAGGAAAGCCTATATCAATGGAGACATTAGGATATCAGGCAAAGTTTAAAGTGAGTGATAGGATTAGACATTTTCAACAGGGTTGAGTTTGAATATATAATCTTAGAAAGAAACAAGTATGTAGTCAACAATTGGATTGACATTTGAGAGAATTAGGCAACCTGGACATGGATGTTTTTAGAAATCCATGCTCACTTTAAATTTAGGCTTTGGTACAATCATAAGTGTGACCTTTGCTTTATTTTCCAGAATATTACTGTGATAAAATGTATATGTAGATCAGGTGACATGAGTATTTCTTCCACCATTTATGGGAACAATATTTTGAAGACGTATAAATGAGTATTGGGGGTAGAATGTGGTGTAGTATCTGTCTAAGAATATAGAGATAATGCAAGAATAGACCATACTGTGAATAAATAATATAATTGGTCCGCTTTAAATAATGGACTGAGTTGATATCTGAAAATATACAGAAAATCTTATATTGATATTAAATCATTCATTCCAACCAGTTATACTTCTAATGGTAATATTAGGGTGATATTTCATCATGAAGAGTGTGTGAGTTTTGCTTCAAAAGTGATTATGGAAATCGAATATAATGTGTTTAGAAAGAAGTCTCATGAAAAGTCTTGTCAAAAAACATGGAGGAATACATGTGTTCTGAAGAATGAAGTTATTGAAAGTGAAACAAATGCCTATAAATTTGCTAACTTGTGTATGAAATATATATCTTATGATGTGCATAAACTGAAGAAATAGTAATGTACAAGTGTTGACTAAAAATGAACATCAAAATACACATCACGTTCCATAAATATCTACTTGCATTGGTGTTAAACTGGGTCAGTTACTGTAGAAATATTAGGATTCGTATGCACCATTCACAGAAGTTAGTTTTTAGTTCTAGGAAACAAATATGTATTTTAGGTTGATGAATATTTCTGAGAATAATCTCTTGAATATTTGATTATAAATCCACATACATGAATACGAATGAATTTAAGGAGTGTACATTAAGACCCATATATTTAATATTATGAAAAACTTGGAGAGTGTATACACACACACACACACACACACACACACAGACATTAAAAAGTAGCAACATATATGGAAATCGAAATTCATCATGAAATGTATATCATCCACTGATCCAAAAATATTCATTATACTGAACATGATTTTATTTATCATGTTGTTCATCTATGAAGCTCACCCATAGGTTGAATTTTCAGTTCCAACTGTGTTTAGGTGAAGTGATCTCTTCTCCCAATTTGTATCTGCAAAGTCAGCCACCTCACAAGAATGTACATGTGATAACAGGTACGATTCAATATGTGCATATGAAATTACATGTGCTGAATTGGCTACAGAGAAATGCAGAAAGGAATTCATCTGTTTGTTAACTTTAAAAACACATGGAGAACTATTTCAACAAAATATTGACTAGATTTATAAGTCCTACCCTGTATAATGCAAAAGGCAAGTCCAGCAGTACACTATGCCTCGTCTAAACTGCTTGTATTTCTATTCGGTTTGGGTTATTTTTCTCCATCATATTAGAATTAGTAGTCAGAGTCTAGTAGGGTATGGGTTAGTGTCAGGCATTCAGCATTTTGAATGGAAAATAGGAAAATGAATCCAATGTGTATGTAAATATGTGCTTCACAAAAATCTTCGCACTCTAATCCAGAACAATGCCTTGACTTTACCTTCACCCCAAGTAAAACACAATTAGAGTGGAAGAGTTAGAAAATCTGTGAATACATATCTGGAATGTAATATGCTCAAGAGTTCACAACCTTGAAGGTGGCAGAGGAGTTTCCAAAAGTAAGGGACAGGTAAATACTCCACAAAAATGGAGCTCTGCTGGACTAAAGACTTCTGGTGAAACTGCCTCTGAGTTTGGGCACTTGAAATATTTGTTGTTTTCAGGAGGTTTAGCTTTTTTTGTAGAGAGACCATCAAAGCTAGGTATGTATCTAAGTGACCTGGAGGACATGGTTTCTTATTTTCTAATGAACATGAGGCAGCAGTGCTGAATTCTCTCTTTGTAGGTAAACTGTGGCCACTGGGGGGAAAATCTTTCCGTGTGGACTGTAAAGCCATCCAGCAATCCTCCACTTGTCGATGTGTTTCTTGCTGCTGCAATGTGAGTTTGGTATTTGCTTCACAAAATTCAAGGAGTTCAACTGGGACACAGTGCTAAAGGGAGTTCTGTCACGTGTGGTGTGTCAGGGTCTGCAGGATAATGCACCAACCAGGCTTCAATCCCATCCCTGACCATAGCAATCTGATTCTGAACATTGCCCTGAAAACTCTCCATATAACAAGATGCCTTTACATAGAAGGGTCTGCTGGGTGCACCATGTCAGTCACAAGCCATTTGGAAGCCAATGGCAGATCCACATGGCCCCACCACAGATATTTTATCACACACCTGCACACGGCTTTTCTAGGCCCACTTCACATCAGGCTCCAGCTTACTGGCATCTCTGTTCTACACGATTTTCATGGTCATGGGAATTTCAAAAATTTCATGGTATTTATCTAGCCATTTTTCAAGAATGATGTTGGAGGCACTGTCTGTTTAACTTCATTCAGGAACAATTAAATGGTGAGGAAGCTCATTTCAATGAAAGCTCTGGAGAAATCTCACAGGCAAGGCTTCCAAAGAGTGGCCAAAATTTCACAGGAAGCCAGGGCTATTGCTGTCTACAATGTGAGGTCCATTTGTGTTTTGACTCTCAAATATGGCTGCCATGTCTTTCAGAATAAAACCATGTGATATCCTGGCTGAGATTCCCAGTGCTCTGTGGAAAGCAAACCTGGGCCTAGATCTCGGTTTCCAAGGGCGACTCTCATGCGTGACCAACTGAAATCCCAACATATTTCATGATAACACCTCTCTAAGTCAGTTCCAGAACTCAGTCTTTAAGGGGAATCACACCAGAGTTCAGCCCAGGTGTACCCAGTCATATCTTCCAACTACCACACAAATGACCACAATTAAAACCAAAACACTCCCACATGGTCCTCATCTTCTTCCATATATACACTCTCATACTAAGTTCTGTCTGGAGGTTTACATGAGTGGCGAAGTCCAAGACAGTGTCCAAAATAAGCTCTCTTGCCCCTCATTGCCTAAAGTCATGGTGGCCTGGACACCCTTCCTGTGAACCAGGTGTGATCAAATAGGCCTGCCCTTAATACACCTCTGCTTCTCCAATTTGAGGCCTACTGACTGTCAGGTATAGATATTTTTATGTGAATTGGAGTCATGAGAAAACCAAAGAACCTATGTGCTAGACTCTCCAGGGCTTTGAAGAACTCATTTGACACAAAGGATGCGTATTCTCACTTGATGGAGGTCAGTAGCCTTACAGAGGAAGGCAAGAGACTTCATCCACAGGGACTGCTCATTTGGCCATTTTGGGTATGGATTCACACACGGAATGATCCATCAGGTGATGAGAATCTAAGCCACAGCCTCACACAGGTCCAAGAGGCTGATTCAGACACATTATCAGGATCAATCACCTGTTTTTTTCCTCTCTCTAACTAGCTAGAGAGACCTTCTCTTTTAATTCAATTTTTATCTCTGACTAGCTTGAGAGACCTTCTCTTTTACTTGAATATTTCTACTATAACTATAATACAACCCAAGAAGATATCGCCAAACAAAACTGAACCAGAATGAAACAAAAGTGGAACCACAGAAAATCATTATAATAGCTTTTCTATCCTCCTGAAATGTCCATCTCTTTTTTCTCTCAATCAGTTCCTCAGATGTGAGTGGTTTTTCTTCCATCTTACCCATCTCCAGGGACAGGCAACTTAAAACAAAAGTGAAGCAAAACAAAAGAGGAATTTTAAAATGGCTTCCCATCCTCTCGCCCTGCCTTCAGAGGTGAGCAGTTTACCTTATCACTTACCCTCACTCATTCCCCTTGCGGCCCTCCAAATGCCACAGTCTGGCTGGGCAAAATTCAGGAGCCACTTAACAAAAGAAACGAACTTTATTTTAAGAACCACACATGCCAAACAAAACAGCTCCTGAGGAAAACCTTCAGAACCCAACTGCCATCACCGGCTTCCCACAAGCCAGCAGTGACCTACCTCACTTACTTGGTGATGGAACTCTCTGAACTGGAAGCCCGGGACACAGAGCCAGTCCCAGTCTCAGTCCCAGTGGGCTCATTGTTTGGATTTACTAAGGACAGTGTCAGTCTTTCTTGGTACATACTGATGTGAGGATGGCCAAATGCCAGGAGAGCTCTGAAGTGGAGCTTTTCCTGAGAAAGCAGGAAATAGCTTGCTCCTGAAAACTTCACAGAGTTGGCCAAGGAGACCAGATCTGAGACAGTACCGGCCATTTCGTGGGAAAATATTATGGCGCACCAGTCAGAGGAAACTATGGATAGTCACAGACCTACTTTGGGGAAGGAGGTGACTTGTGAGTATGGGTGTGAGTTTGTGGTTTTGTATCATGTTCTGACAATAGGTAGGAAAAGCAGAATGTTTGGTTTGGGGTGAACTGTGTCTAGTAAGTCCTTTGGCAAGGCAACTGTTTCTATGTCTGTGTATCTCTCTGTGTCCGTGCTTGTAGACCATAGAAGGTGAATTAAAAATTATAGCCAGTTCTCCAAAGGGTATATCTGTAATTTCACCAAGAGACAGAATAGCACAGTTACTAATAATACCAAGCCTACATGATAAATTTTTCAGTCATGCTGTAGAAAGAGGTTCCAAGGGATTAGGCTCCACACGTGTAGATTGGGCTATGTTTCTTTAAATTTAGATTCTCGCCCCATGCTAAAACTAAATATTCAAGGACATGAATTTAATGGGCTATTGGATACAGATGCAGAACTTAGCATCATCTCTCATCAAGAACTTAGCATCATCTCTCGTCAAAACATTGGCCATTACAACAATACACTCAAATGCTTCAAGGCCTAGGATTGGTGACTAATCCCCATAGAAGAGCAATGGTATTAGATTCGAAGGATCCTGAAGGATGTGAAGGAACTAAACAGCCATATGTATGGATCTTCTTCCCATAAATTTATGGGGATGAGATGTCCTAGATCAATTAAGTTTGACATTAACAAATAACATCAATCAAAATGTACCCACAATTATGGTTAGACAAGGTTTTAGGAAAGGAAAAAGATTAGAAAAACAAGAACAAGGTATAGCAGCCCCAATACAAATAGATCAAAGAACAGACAGACATGGGTTGGATTTTAAGAAAGGGCCACGAAGACAATAAAAACTACTTGGAAATCAGAAATACCAGTATGGGTTCCTCAGTGGCCCCTGACTAAAGAAAAGGTACAAGCAACCCATGACCTGGTAAAACAACAATTAGCGGAAGGACATATACAACCGTCTGTATCTCCCCATAATACTCCCATTTTTGTCATTAAAAAGAAATCTGGTAAATGGAGATTATTGCAAGATTTAAGAGCCATTAATAATGAGACGGTTATTATGAGACCTGCTCATTTGGGAATTCCTCAATGTTCTGCTTTGCCAAAAACCTGGTATGTTTTAATTATAGATATTAAAGATTGTTTTTATTCAATTGCAATTCATCCGGAGGATAGTCCATGGTTTGCATTTACTATCCCTGCACTGAATCATGAAGGTCCTGATCAGAGATCCAAATGGAAAGTACTCCCTCAAGGGATGGCTAACAGTCCAACTATGTGTCAAATTTATGTTAACAAATTAATCAAGCCACTTAGAAATCAAAATCCTGAACTACAAATATTTCACTATATGGATGGTGTATTATTAGCACAGAAAGCTAAAAACGCATTGCTAGAATGTTATGCCACACTTACAAACTTATTAAAAAATTATAAACTAGAGATAGCAATAGATAAAGTACAATTAAATTTTTCAATTAATTATTTAGAAGTTCTTTTATCCTCAATCATGGTCCATCCACCAAAAATTCAAATACGAATAGATCAACTCAAATCACTTAATGACTTTCAAAAGTTATTAGGAGACATAAATTGGATAAGGCCTTATCTAGGTATACCAAAAGGAGAGTTTGAACCTTTATTTGATATCCTAAAAGGTCTATCAGATGCAAATGCACCCTGAATGTTAACACCTGAAGCAAGAAAGGCATTAAAAATCATTGAAAAATGTATGGAAAATATTCATTTCGATAGAATTGATTTAAGAATGCCTTTATTATTTATTGTACTACCACCAAAAAAATACTCCTACAGAAGTATTTTTGGCAAGAAGGTCCATTATTATGAATACATTTATCTTGTTCTCCTAACACTATTCTTACTAGGTATACTGAGGCTTTAGGACAATTAATACTCAAAGGAATAAAAGCAGCAAAGGGACTGATTGGAATGTCTTCCAATAAAATTATTTCTCCATATACTATGAATCAAATTGATGAGTTAGATAATTAGTTAAATACTTGGGCAATAATCATGTGCAAATCTAATGTTTCATTTGATAACCACTTACCATCTAATCCTTTATTGTCTTTTTGGTCATCACATCATGTAATTTTTCCAAAAATGAGAAGAAAAACACCTATTATAAATGCTACAAATATATTCACTGATGGGTCAAATAATGGTACAGCAGTAATAGTTACACCTGATCAAACTTTTACATTTTTAGTACGAAAACAATTAGCTCAAAATGTAGAGCTTAATGCAGTATTACAAGCTTTTGTGATGCTTAAAGCATCTGTAATTAATTTATTTTCCGATAATCAGTATATAGTTATTGCTATAGTATCACTTGAAGATGGTGGAAGGATTTCCCCTTCCTCTACTCTTTTCTCTTTGCTTTCCACTATACAAAGTCTAATCTGGGACAGGAAAGATCCGTTCTTTATAGGACATTTCAGGACACATAAAGGAATGCCTGGAGCCCTTAGTTTGGGCAATTATTTAGTAGATAAAACAACACATGACATACATACATATTTTCTCTACACTAGAAGAAGCTATAAATTTTTATAAAAAGTTCCATGTCAATGCTAATACTTTACAAAAGCATTTCAAAATAACTAAGGAACAAGCTAGACAAATAATAAAACAATGTCAAAATTGTGTGACCTTTTTACCACAAGTTAATCTTGGAGTCAATCCTAAAGGATTGATACCTAACCATATTTGGAAGATGAACGTCACAAACTTGCCAGAATTTGGAAAATTAAAATATTTGCATGTTACAGTTGATACTTCTTCTGGATTTTTGATGGTCTCCCTTCTTGCTGGAGAAAAAAACTAAAGATGTTATAGCTCATTGCTTACAAAATTTTGCCACTGTGGGCGTTCCAAAAGAGTTAAAAACAGATAATGCCCCTGGTTATATTTCTACCTCTTTTAAACAATTTTGCTCATCATTTGGAATTACTCATATAACAGGAATCCCATACAATCCACAGGGACAAGGCATAGTTGAAAGATCACATCAAACTATTAAAACATACATATTAAAGCAAAAAGAAGGAATTGGGAAGGGGTATATATTCCCCAAAGATAAACTTAAAATAACCCTTTTACTCTAAACTTTTTAAATTTGGGTTCATCAGGGCTTAGTGCTGCAGAAAGACATATATGTCCAAATAATGTACATAAGCCCAAGGTACTTTGGAAGGATATTCTAACAGAACAATGGAAAGGTCCTGACCCAGTAATTGTCTGGAGTCCGGGGTCTGTTTTTGTGTTTCTACAGGGAGAAGAGTAGCCAATTTGTATTCCAGAGAGATTAACTAAAGAGATTTCTACAGACCAAAAATAAGATGATTTGGCTCAAATCAATAAGAGCTGATATCCAGAACTCCAGTTTGGCTGTTCTTACATCTGTGACAGAACCAGAATGTTTTTTTCAACATCTATTTTATTATTGCCCTTTCTCATATCATGAAGTTTTATTTTGTTTTTTTTTTTAGCTCATACAGACCTAGGTTAATGTTTTGCTGATCAGTTCTATTTTTGGACAATAGAGTTTTTAGACATTGCAATGGAGATTTCACCTGTAAAAAGTCATAAGGCCTTTAATATTATGTCATGTGTTGTATGTATTATATTATGTGTGCACACTTGTGTTTTGTGTTATATGTTTGATTTCAGCATCTTTTCTGTGTTGACTATATTCTTTTCAAGTTGATATACTTTGTCTTCATTATCTGATGTTCTGACTTCTACTTGATCTAGTCTGTTTGTAATATTCTCATTAGCACTTTTAATCTGATTTACGGTTTCTTGCATTTCTATGATTACAACTTGATTATTTTTAACACCTCTATCTCCTGATAAAGCTCATTCTTTGTGGATTTAATTTGTGTGGTTAGTTCCTCTTCAAAATATACTTTCAATGTTTGGATTTGCTGTCTCATGTCTTCTCTAATATTCCGTTCCATCTGAATTAGGAATGCCTTGATTTCTTTCCCTGTCCATATTTCTGATTCTTCTAGGTCCTCCTGTATATTTAGATTGTACTGCATTGTTCGTAACCCTTTTTTCCCTTGTTTTTTCATATTGTTCACGTTGCTTTCCAGCTCTGTTTGACTGCTTTGTAACTGCTTTCTCCTATACATTTGTTTTGGCTTTGTATATCTCTGTTGTCTCTCTTTTGTGGTGGGAGATTATGCCTAGAAATTTTGGGCTTTGTTGTACTTTAAAGCTGATTCATTCAATTCATATAAGGCTTCTAGGTTCTGTATGCATATAATGATTTGCTGTTTGTTCTTAGGACTATATGTTTAGGTTGGGTGCTCTGGTGGTACAATGGTTAGTATGACTTGGCTACTTTAGAAGATTGCTCCACTGAAGGTGGATACTACCAGGCAATTGGATCAGGGTGTTGGTAGTAGCTAGGTATTTAGGAGTCTTATAGACAGCCTCGAGACATTCACCTATTTGCATTTAGACAATTACACACAATGGAAGATGTAATGCTTGGGATGAGAGTTGGGCGGTAGGAGAATGAAGGTGCTCTTAAAAAGAAAAAATGATAGAGGGAGAGATAGATTAGAGGGGAATGAAAAGAACAATAAAACTTGAAATGGGATAGAAAGAGAGAAGGAAAAGGGGGGAAAGGAACAGGGAGAGAAGAAGGAGAGAAAAAATATCAACAACAGCAACAACAACAACAACAAAAAAAATTAAAGTCTTAGAGATCCACCTTCTTCTCTTCCAGTAGGCAGAGCTGTGCCTTCCAAGTGGAGTGTCTGCTCTCTACCTGCCGAGAGCTATCCCTGTACTGCGTCTTCTGGGGGTTTCTCAGACTTGTCAGTCCAGAGCCATTTCACTTCTCCAGCTCTTAACCCCCTTCCTCCTGTCAGCCTGCCAGCCAGGTCCTGTTTCCCAGAAGTGATTCTCCAGAGATCTAGTTACACTTGAAGCCCCACCGAGTGTCCCCTTTAAGCCCCAGTGCTGTGGTAAACTGGCGGCTAAGACCTTAGGGGTCACCGCTGATGATATGGGGGCCTTGGGGTCTTGGCTCCCCTCTGCTTCCCTACGGACATGACCCCTGAGAAGTCAATGAAGTTTCCTGGCTGCTTGTATCAGTATGGGGAGTCACGCACATGCTAAAGTGGATTCTGCTGGGAAGGAATTTCGCCAGCCGAACTCCGATGACGTCAACTCTCTGCTATGGCGGGCCCCAGGCTTCTTGCCGGATTGACCGAGGGGAGGGGTGGGACTGGCCCGGCCCGGTTCGCCTCAGCTCCTGGCGCGTGGAGGCTTGGCTAAAGACTTCTTCCTGCCAAGCTGTGTCTCAGCGTCTAGCAGGACCCAGTCACTTTGGCTGCGGGCGGATGGATTGATCTGCAGCTGTGCCCGCGGTGCGTGGACTGTGGCTGGTGAATCTTGAACTCCGTGTCTAGTGGCAGGGTCCCACTCGTCCGGGTCACACAGACGCTTCAAAAAAATTCTAGTAGCTCCCGGGCGGTCTCCCTTCAGTGGAATTTTGCTAGGAGAATCTCCGTTGGTAGAATCCAAGAGTTATCCTTGCGACTTTATGACCCCATCACTGTGAGTGCATTAAAAGCGCAGCCTCTCTGCCAGCCGCCATGTTGGATCCACCTTTTCTTTGCATTATATTTAATAATTCTCTTCGAGACAATGTAAATTGTTAAGAAAATTGTTTTCTTTTAGTGCCTTTTGGAATGTTACATAATTCTTTCTTTAGGCATTGTTGCCAGAATTTCTAGCTTCATCCCAGTGCATGTGAAGACAAAGATAAAACCAATCTGCAGCTTCTGCAATAGCCTTCACTGAACTGCTTGCAGAACTTGCCTGGACTATGTATCACTTGTATGCATTGTGAACTCACCTGCATGCATTGTGAACTATCTGTTGGTGCAGCGACTTGTGGTAGTGTTGGGGTATTTCTCTGATGATGTCATCGGTGGTACAATTTTTTCAAAAAGAGCCATCAATTGCCTTGGTGTATCTTCCTCCCTTCTGCTTTTCATGGTCGTTCAGCTAAAATTTGGGTGCCAACAGAGATGAGGCAAAGAATCTCACCCACCCCTGGTACAAAGACCTCTCCACAGGTGTGGATGTATACTGGACCTGTAGTCAGTGATGGGTAAGATCCAATTACAATGGTACCAATCTAAGACAGGAGGCTGACACCTTGAGGTCAGCTCATTTGATAATGGGTAAGGACCATATGTACTATTGGACAACCTAAGGCAGGCACGGTCCCTAAGCCACATGCTTGTTGTTTAAACAGAGAGGGTTAGATGTTGAGAGCCACAGCCCAAGGGGCCAAAGCAAACTTTCAGACTGCCAGCTGATGGTTGGCTCACAGCGGCCCCAGCAACATCTAGCTGATTAGCTCCTCTGCGGTGATGCCCATTGGGCTGTTTCCCCACCCTTTCAAATTATGGAGCTGCTTCTTGGGGGACTTTTTTGGCTCTGCTCAAACAACCCAGCCAATCGACCTCAAGAGCAGGAGGAGTGAGGAGGTTGAGAGCTTGTGGGAAGCCGGTGGTGGCAGTTGTGCTCTGAGTGTTTTTCCCGAGGAGCTATTTTTTGGCGTGTGTGGTTCTAAAAATAAAGTTAGCTTTTGACAAGTGGCTCCTGAATTGTGCCCAGCCAGACTGTGGCAATCCTAAATTGATGGAGCAAAATAACCAAAACAGAATAGAAATACAAGCAGTTCAGAGGAGGCATGGTGTATAGCTGGACTTACCTTTTGTATGATAAAGGGTAGGTGTTATAAATCAAGTCAATATTAAATTGAAGTAGTTCTCCCTGTGTTTTAAAGATAACAAATACGTGAATTCCTGTCGCCCTTTATCTGTATCCTATTCAGCACATGTATTTTTGCATGCACATATAGAATCCTACCTGGTAACACATGTACACTTTTGTGAGGTGGCAGACTTGGCAGATACAAATTGTCAAAAGAGATCACTCCTCCTGAACGTTGTTGGAACTGAAAATTAAAACTATGGATGAGCTTCCTAGTTGAACAAGATAATACATAAATCCATGTTCAGTAAAATGAATATTTTTGGATCTGTGAATGATATATATTTCATGATAAATTTCGATTCGCATATATATTGCTACCTTTTAATGTCTGTGCGTGTGCGTGTGTGTGTGTGTGTGTGTGTGTGTATACACACACTCTCCAGATTTTTCAGAATATAAAATATATGTGTCTTATTATACAATCCCTAAATGCATTCATATTCATGTATGTGGATTTATAATCAAATGTTCACAAAATTATTCTCAGAAATATTCCTTCACCTCAAATACATATTGTTTCCTAGTACTGAAATCTAAATTCAGTGAATGGTGCATAGAAGTCCTAATTTTTCTACAGTAACTGACCCACTTTAACATCAATGCAAGTAGATTACTATGGTACATGATGTGTATTATGACGTTCATTTTTATTCAACAATGTTACATGACTATTTCTTCAGTTTATGCACATCATAGGATAAATATTTCATTCACAAGTTTGCAAATTTATAGGCATTTGTTTCACTTTCTATCACTTCCTGCTTCAGTACACATGTATTCCTCCATGTTTTTTGACTGGTCTTTTCATGAGAATACTTTTCATTTTAGATTTCAATAATCATGTTGAAGCAAACCTCACACACTCTTCATGACAAATCATAACCCTAATATTACCATTAGATCTATAAATGGTTGTAATGAATGTATGTATATCAATATAAGATTTCCTGTATATTTTAAGATATCAATTCAATCCATAATTTAAAGTTGGAACCAGTTATATTATTTATTCACAGTATTGTCTATTCATTTATTTTATCAATATTTGTAGACACAGTGTAGACCTATTTGTACACCCAATACTAATTTATACATCTTCAAAATATTGACCACATAATTGGTTTAAGAAATACTCATGTCACCTGATCTACATATACACTTTATCACAGTAATATTCTGGACACAAAATGCAAAGTTCACACTTATGATTGTACCAAAACCTAAATGGAAAGTGAGCATGGATTACTAAAAACATCCAAGTCCAGAGTGCCTAATGCTCTCAAATGTCAATCCTATTGTTGCTAAATATTTGTTTCTTTCTAAGATTGTATATTCAACATCTACCATGCTGAAAATGTCTAATCCTATCACTCAATTTATACTTTGCTTGATTTCTTCCTGTCTCTATTGATATCTGCTTCCCTATATATTTTCCCCAGTTAATCATTGTAACTGACTCATCACATGTGCTGACATTTACATTCATTCTCTACCAGAAACCCTATTGCTAAAGAACTTTTGGAGCAAATCCTA
Organism: Callospermophilus lateralis; assembly: GCF_048772815.1. NCBI lineage: Eukaryota > Metazoa > Chordata > Mammalia > Rodentia > Sciuridae > Callospermophilus > Callospermophilus lateralis. The sequence continues at coordinate 191,711 of NW_027512411.1, forward strand.
TACTCACTCTTCTTCCTAAACCTACTGACTATCTTTCCAATCCTACCAACTACCCTTTTTAAGTGGATGTTTTCTTCTACATTTGATCATCCAATTTGCAAGGTCCTATGCCATTTTTTATCGATTTATCTGAGACATCTGTGCAGAAGGTATTTCAAAGCTAAGTATCCCAATCATGGACCCAATGCTCTTCTGGGCTTCAAATCTTACCTAGACTTCTGTATTCATACTTATATTTCACCTATATATTCTTGTAAATATCACAGGTTCCCATTGCCATTATTCATCATGCAGAATGATTCCTAACCCAAATCAAACCTGTTATTACCCTAACCATACACTGTTCCCTCAATCTAACTTTACAGAAAAGCAGGGACAGAATTGGTCTTGCAATCAGGAGTGTAGGGGATCTTCCACCTGCTGAGAACCTCAAAGGTCAATACAGAAATAATCCATGGAGAAGATGTAGGCAGCAATGAAAGACCTGAGGGAGGAAAAGTCAACTTCCATCGTAAACAACCTGGTAGGGTAAAGGGATGTGTCTGAATCAGCCTCTCTCTTCTTAATGTAGAGAAGATGGACCAAACCAAGCCTGTGTGGAGAGCTGTTCCCAGGTGCCTATGGTTGATATATCATTCTAACTTGTGAAAATGTCACAGGAAGTAGGTGCACCCTCCATCTCATGGGACCCTTGGAAGCAACTGTTAGGACAAAGTGGTTGCCAAGGCAGTGACTTCATTCACTTCCTGAAGGAAGTTACCTCACATAACTTCCTTGGTAATGGAACTCTCTAAACTTGGGATTCAGGAAGCCAGGAGACCACAGCCAGTTCCAGTCCCAGTTCCAGTGGTCTCACTTGTTTGGGTAAACCAAGGACAGAGTCAGTCTTTCTTGGTTCCTAGTTATGTGAGGATGGCCAAATGCCAGGAAAGCTAAGAAGAGGGGCCTTTCCTGAGAAAGCAGGTAGTGGATCACCAGTGACTTCTGACAACTTCACAGAGTTGGCCAAGGAGACCAGAACTGAGACAGCACAGTGCATTTCGTGGAAATACAGTATATCCCACCAATCATAGGACACTCTGGATAGTCACAGACCTACTTTGGGGAAGGTGCTGCCTTTTTGAGTGTGGGTGTGAGTTTGAGAATATGTAGGAAAGGCGACTTGTTTGGTTTGGAGAGGACTTTATCTAGTATGTCCTCTGACAAGGTGAGTGTTTCTATTACTGTGTATCCCACTCTGTTTGTGGTCTTGGTATTAGAAAAAGAATGCATCATGGATGTGTTCTGTCTAGTAGAAAGCTTCCCAGCATTCATACTGCCAATTTATGAATGGATTACGGCTAGCCTTATCAATGGGCAAAACCTACTATCTTTCTAAGTTCCTGTTTTCTTCCTGAATTCTGGACACTCTCCAGAATAGGCTCACAGTTTTGTGTCCAAGCTATGTGGCACCTCCAAGCTCTGTCACATGGCCATGTACTGGAGAGCTGAAGGGAAGGGGAGCATGTCAGAAAACTCAGATATCATTGTGACCAGGAAAGTCTCAGTGGAGAAACCCTGCTTTGGGTCATTTGCTTACCTATTTTTCTGTTGCCCTAAATGTAAGGAAAGTCTTTGGCTCAGGCCACCTTTTTGTGAAGCCTGAAGAAAACAGTATTCAAATGGAAATGAGTGGGCATCACCTGTGGCTCTTTGCTTAATTTCTTTGGAAATAGATGTGTCTGAATCAGCCTCTTGGCTCTCGGTGAAGCTGGGGCTTAGATTGTCAGCACCTGATGGATCTAAAGAAAGATCCCATGTGTGCATCCATAACCAAAATTCAAAAAGATCAGTCATTGTGGATGAAGTCTCTCACCTTCCTCTGTTAGGTTCCTGACCTCCATCAAGTGTGATTATGGACCCTTGGGTAAAATGAGTTCTTCAAAGCCCTGCAGATGTGCTAGTGTTTTCTCATGACTACAAACCACATAAAGAATCTATACCTGACAGTCAGTAGGCCTCAAATAGTAGAAGCAGAGCAGTATTAATGGCAGGCCTATTTGATCACTCCTGGTTTACAGGAAGAGTGTCCAGGCCACACTTACTTTAGGCAAATGAGGGGCAAGGAAGCTTATATTGGACACTGTCTTGAGCTGCGCCACTTATGGAAACCTCTTGCCAGAAGTTATGATGAATGTCTATATGGAAGAAAATGAGGGCCATGTGGGAGTGTTTTGGTTATAATTGTGGTCATTTTTGTGGCAGTTGGAAGAGATGACTCGGTCCACCAGGGCTTCACTCTTGGGTGATTCCCCTTATAGACTGAGTTCTGGAACTGACCTCAGAGTAGTATTGCCATGAATTGAGTTGGGATTTTAGGAGGCCACGCATGAGATTCACGCTTGGAATCTGAAATCTAGTCCCAGGTTGATTTTCCACAGAGCACTGGGAATCTCAGCCAGGATATCTCATGATTTTATTATGAAAAACATGGCAGCCATAGTTGAGAGTCAAAACACACATGGACCGCACATTGTACAGTTCAATGGGCCTGGCTTCCTGTGACCTTTTGGCCACTCTTTGGGAAGCCTTTCCTGTGAGTGTTGTCCAGAGAATTCATTGAAATGAACTTCCTCACCATTTAGTGGTTCCTGAATGAATTGAAACCCACTGTGCCTCCAACTTCATCCTTGAAAAATGGCTAGATGAATACCATCAAATTTTTGAAATTCCCATGACCAGGTGGCACTGGAGAAACTTTGGATGTCCTGTTGCTGATCATGAGTATACAATACAGTGCCTTGATTGACTGGGTTTCATGAAAATGTTGAAGAACAGTGATGCCAGTAAGTTTGAGCCTCCTGAGTAGTGGGCTTAGAGTAGTGGTGTGCAGGTGTGTGATAAAACATCTGTGGTGGAGTCATGTGGACCTTCCATTGGCTTCCAAATAGCTTGTGACTGACATAGTGTAGCCAGCAAACCCTTATATGTAAATGCATCTTGTTATATGGAGAGTTTTCAGGGCAATGTTCCGAATCAGGTTGCTATGGTCAAGGGGGCAAGCTATGTGGGGTAAAGGCCTGGTTGGTGCATTCTCTTGCAGACCCTGACACACCACACATGACAGAACTCCCTCTAGCACTGTGTCCCAGTTGAAATCTTTGTATTTCACGAAGCAAATACCAAACTCCCAGTGCAGCAGCAAGAAACACCACGAAAATTGGAAAATGACCAAATGGTTTCAGAGTAATCACAGGGAGACACATAGCCCCCAGTGGCCACAGTTTACCTACAAAGAGAGAATTCAGCACTGCTGTCTCATGTTCATTGGAAAATAAGAAACAAGATCCTTCAGGTCACATAGATGCAGATCCAGCTTTAATTGTCTCACCACAAATGAAGATTAAGCTCCTGACAACAACATATATTTCAAGTTCCCAACCTCAGAGGCAGTTTCTCAAGAAGTCTTTAGGCCAGCAAGGATCCATTTTTGTGGAGGGTTTACCCTGTTTGTTACTTTTGTAAACTCATCTACCACCTCCAAGTTTGTGAACAACTGAGCATATTGCATTCCATATATATATATATATATATATATATATATATATATATATATATATATATATATATACAGATTTTCGAACTCTTCTCCTGTAATTGTGTCTTACTTGGGGCAAAGGTAATGTCAAGGCATTGTTCTGGATAAGAGTGGGAAGATTTTTCATAGCAAATAATTACATACACATTGGATACCTTTTCCAATTTTCCATTCGAAATACTGAATCCCTGACACTAACCCATAGCCTACTAGACTCTGACTACTTATCCTAATATGATGGAGAATAATAATCCAAACAGAATAGAAATACAAGCAGTTCAGAGGAGGCATGGTGTATAGTTGAATTTGCCTTTTGCATTATGTAGTGTAGGAGTTATAAATCTAGTAAACTTTTGTTGAAATTGTTCTCCATGTGTTTTTAAAGTTAACAAATATGTGAATTCCTGTCTCCCTTTCTCTGTAGCCTATTTGCACATGTATTTTTATATGCACATATAGAATCCTACAAGGTACAACACGTACATTCTTGTGAAGTGGTTGACTTGGCAGATACACATTGTGAGAAGAGATCACTTCTCCTAAATGCTGTTGGAAGATAAAATTCGAACTCTCTGTGAGCTTCCTAGTTTAACAACATTATACATAAATCCATGTTCAGTAAAATGAATATTTTTGAAACTGTGGATGATATATATTTCATGGTGAATTTCAATTGGCATATATATTGCTACTTTTTAATGTCTGTGTGCATGTGTGTGTGTGTGTGTATATATATATATATATATATATATATATATATATATATATATATATACAAACTTTCCAGATTTTTCAAAATATGAAATACATGTGTCTTATTATACATTTCCTAAATTCATTCATATTCATATATGTGAATTTATAATCAACTTTTCACAAGATTATCGTCAGAAATATTCATCCACCTGAAATACGTATTTGTTTCCTAGTACTGAAAACTATCTTCAGTGAATGGTGCCTACAAATCCTAAAATTAATACAGTAACTGACCCAGGTTAACATCAATGCAAATTGATTCCTATGGGACATGATGTGTATTTTGACGTTCATTTTTATTCAAAACTGGTACATTACTATTTCTTCAGTTTATGCACATAATAGGATATGTATTTCATCCACAAGTTCGCTAATTTAGAGGCATTTGTTTCACTTTCAATCACTTCCTGCTTCAGAACACATGTATTTTTTCATGGTTCTTGACTGGTCTTTTCATGAGACTTCTTTCCAAACACATTATTTTTGATTTCCATAAACACTTTTGAAGCAAAACTCACACACTTTTCATGATAAACCATAACCTTAATTTTACCATTAGATGTATAACTAGTTGGAATGAATGTATGTATATCAATATAAGATTTCTTATATATTTTAAGATATGAATCCAATGCATTATATAAAGTGGAACCAGTTATATTATTTATTAACAGTATGGTCTATTCATGCATTAGCTCTATATTCATAGACACAAGGTACACGTCTTTGTACCCCCAATACTAACTTATTAATCTTCAAAATATTGCTCCCAGAAATGATGGAAAAATTACTCATGTCACCTGATCTACATATACATTTTATCACAGTAATATTCTGGACACAAAATGCAAGGTTCACACTTATTATTGTACCAAAGCCTAAATTGAAAATGAACATGGATTACTAAACACAGCCATGTCCAGGTTGCCTAATGCTCTCAAATATCAATCCAATTAGTGACTCATATTGGTTTCTCCTAAGATCATATATTCAAATTCAACCCTATTGAAAATGTCTAATCCTATCACCCACTTTATACTTTGCCTTATTTCGTAATATCTCTATTGATATCTGTTTTCCTACATATTTTCTCCGGTTCACTATTTTGACTGACTCTTCACATGGGCTAACATTTACATTCACACTCTAAACAAATCCCTATTGATAAAGAATATTTTTTTTCCAAAACCTTTACTCACTCTTCTTCCTAAACCTAACAACTATCTTCCTAATCCTACCGACTATCCCTTTTTGACTGAATGTTCTTTTCTACACCCAATCATCAAAGTAAACATTGGGCGAGCTTCGGAGGAAGAGACCACCAAAAGACTATCTCATGCAACAGCAAAGGGTTTATAGGGGGTCAGCATGCAGGGGGTCCGAGCTCACTTGAATAGAGCAGAGAGCCCTGAGAAGAGCTTAAGCAGAGCTTATATACTTTCTTTGGGGAGGGCAGGGAGCGAAGTTTATTGATGGGTGAGGGAGAGTGGGCGGTTTGCATTCAACCGGGTGAGGGAGTACATTCTGCAGTTTGGCATTTGGGGACAGGACATTCTGGGAACAAGATTAGCAAACAGTTCTCAAGATTTCAACAGTGTTTTGTTAAGCATACAGAAAATAAAGTGACAAGTACATATTTTATTAATCTTTCATTCCCCACTTCTTCTTCTAGCTAATTTTAATCATAAAAGTGATCATTGGGGGGTGTCACATTCTATGTCTGCTAGTGGGGTATTACCATAAGTTTAACTTGTCCAATTTGAGCTTAGAGAAAAGAAATTACACGGTTGAGCAAACAGGGTTTTATAGTTAGCAATAATATGGAGATTATTATCAGACAGGCCAGGGTTGATAAAAAAGTAGTCAAACAGGGGGACTAGGTGAACCAAGTCTCAAACCACTTTTTTTTGGTCCTCTCACTCTCTCATTGACGCTCTTCAAGGTGTCTTTTTAATTTAATCATTTTTTTTTACAACTACATTATGCTCGGAATAAACAAAAAATTCTTCCCAGGAAGTGACAAATACCTATTTTATTAACCTTTCACTTCCAACTATCCCTTTTTGACTGGATGTTCTCTTCGACATTCAATCATCGAAGGTACAAGGTCCTATGCCATTGTATATTGATTAATCTGACACATCTGTGCACAACCTAACTCAAAGCTAAGTATTCCAATCAAGGGCCCAATGCTCTTTTGGGCTTCAAATCTTACCTAGATTTCTGTTTTCATACATATATTTCACCTATATATTCTCATACATATCGCAGGTTCCCAATACCATTATTCATCCAGCAGAATGATTCCTAACCCAAATCACACATGTTATTAACCCTAACCATACACTGTTCCCTCAATCTAACATTACAGAACAGCAGGGACAGAGTTGGTCTTACAATACAGGAATGTAGTGGATCTTCCACCTGCTGAAAACCTCAAAGGTCCATGCAGAAATGATCCCTGGAGAACATGTAGGCAACTATGAAGGACGTGAGAGAGCAAAAGTCATATTCCATGGAAAACAACCTGGTAAGGATGAAGGGTTGTGTCTCATTCACCCTCTCTCCTTAATGTAGAAAAGATGGACCAACCAAGGCCTTTGTGGAGAGCTGTTCCTGGGTTCCTATGGTTGAGATACCTATCTAACTTGTGAAAGTGTCAGAGGAAGTATGGAAGCAACTGTTCGGAAAAAGTGGTTGCTAAGGCAGTCACCTCATTCAGTTCCTGAAGGAAGTGACCTCACCTCACTTCCTTGGTGATGGAACTCTGTAAACTTGGGATCCAGGAAGTCAGGCATCCAGAACCAGTCCAATTCCCAGTACAGTGGGATCACTTGTTTAAATTTACCAAGGACAGAGTCAGTCTTTCTTGGTACCTACTGATGTGAGGATGGCCAAATGCCAGGAAAGTTTGAAGACTGGCCTTTCCAGAGAAAGCAAGAAGTGGCTCACCGCGGGCTCCTGATATTTCACAGAGTTGGCCAAGGAGACCAGATCTGAGAAAGGACAGGCCATTTCTGGGGAACATAGTATAGCCCACCATTCAGAGGACACTCTGGATAGTCACAGACTTACTTTGGGGAAGGAGGTGCCTTTTTCAGTGTGGGTGTGAGTTTGTGGTTTTGTCTTATATTCTGAGAATAGGTAGGGAAGGCGGCTTGCTTGGTTTGGAGTGGAATGTTTCTAGAAAGTCTTTTGACAAGGCGAGTGTTTCTATGTCTGTGTATCCCACTGTGTCCGTGGTTGTAGACATTAGAAAAGAGAATGAATCAATGGATGTGTCCTGTCTAGTAGAAAGCTTCCCAGCATTCATCCTACCCATTTTAGGAATGGATTGCAGGTTGCCTTATTGATGGACAACATGTACTGTCTTCCTAAGTTCCTGTTTTCTTCCTGAATTCTGGCCACTCTCCAGAATAGGCTCATGGTTTTGTGTCCAAAATATGTACCACCTCCAAACTCTGTGACATGGCCATGTAATCCATAGCTGAAGGGAATGGCAAGCATCTCAGAAAACTCAGATATCAGTGTGACCAGGAAAGTCTCAGTGGAGAAACCCTGCTTTGGCCCTTTTGCTTACCTATTGTTCTGTTGCCCTGAATGTCAGGAAGGTCTTTGCCTCAGGCCACCCTTTGTGAAGCCTGAAGAAAACAGTTTTAAAAGGGAAAGGAATGGGCATCAACCGTGGCTCTTTGCTTAATTACTTTGGAAAGGGATGTGTCTGAATCAGCCTCTTGGCCCTGTGTGAGGCTGTGGCTTAGATTATCAGCATCGGATGGATCTAAAGAAAGATCCAATGTGTGCATCCAAAACCAAAATGGCAAAAAATCAGTCATTGTGGATGAAGTCTCTTGCCTTCCTCTGTTTGGTTCTTGACCTCCATCAAGGGAGTATTGGGATTTTTTGGGTCAAATGAGTTCTTCCAATCCCTGCAAAGGTGCTTGGGTTTAATAATGACTCCAAATCACATAAGGAATCTATACCTGACAGTCAGTAGGCCTCAAATTGCAGAAACAGAGCAGTATTAATGGCAGAACTATGTGATCAATCCTGGTTCACAGGAAGGGTGTCCAGGCCACCCTGAATTTAGGCAAATGTGGGGAAGGGAGCTTATTATGGACACTCTATTGGGCTGTGCCATTTAAGGAAACCTCCAGCCAGAGGTTATCATGAGTGACTATATGGAAGTAGATGAGGGCCATGTGGGATTGTTTTGATTTTAATCGTGGTAACTTGTGTGGCTTTTGGATGAGATGACTGTGTTCACCTGGGCTTTAACACTGGTGTGATTCTCCTAAGAGACTGAGTTCTGTAACTGACTTCAGAGTAGTAATTGCTTTGGAAATGGATATGTTTTAATCAGCCTCTTGGCCCTGTTTGAGGCTATGGCTTAGATTATCAGCACCAGATGGATCTAAAGAAAGATCCCATGTGTGCATCCAAAACCAATATAGCCAAAATAGCAGTAATTGTCGATGAACTCTCTTGCCTTCCTCTGTAAGGTTCTGAAAGAATAAAAGAAATTGAAATTGAAATGTAAAGAACCAGGTTTTGTAAAGTTTCCAAGCTGCACTCAGCACCTGAAATTCCTGTGGCAGTTAAGACAATTCCCGGATTTGCACATTAGATGTGTGTTGAAATCTTCTCTGAGGAGCTAGTTACTTAACAGCCCCTCCCCAGAAACCATGCAGCTCACCACGTATACATCACAGTGCATCCACCAATCAATTTAAATGTATACCCCTTCTTAGGGCTGACCAATCACCCCCTGCCCAACCTGTTCCCGCCAATGAATGTGCTAATCATGTTTTAGAGTTGTTTTTTGATTTTCCTGTGGAATATGATGATTTGCTAAAGGGGGCTATGATGTGTGTAAAGTCCCTACCGTCTCTAAAGAATGTATATAAACTCCGCTCAAGTGGTTCTTAGGGCTCTTTGTTCTTTGCTCCTTTGAAGTGAGCCCTGAGCTCCAGCACGCTATACCCCCAATAAACCCTTTGGTGTTGCCTGAGAAAGCCTGTTGGTGGTCTTTTCCTCCGATGTTCGCCCCACCTTTTCATCTGGAGGCCCCAGGTGAGATATCCGGCGCAGCGGACGAAAGACCCCAAGGGACTCCTCTCAGGGTAAGAAAGGCACCTCTTTCTGGTTTCGGGTTTCAGGTGAGGGCTTGGCAAAGTGGCTGTCGGTGAAGAGCATTAGCTCTCTCTGACGGTGGCTGGCAGACGTGTCACAGAGCTACTGGCCACGTCCCTGGAGGACACTCCAGAGGATGAAGGAAATCAAGGAATATTAGTTTCCTCAACTCGGTTATATTTTGCTTCAGGATTCGGTTTGCCAGCCCATCAGGTTTTGCTGGCTACACAGTTTTGTTCATTGTCCCGAACTCATGTTGAGTTTACTGTCTGTCTTTATTGTCTAACCCATCAGGTTTTGCCAGTTACTGAGTTCTAATATTTGTCTTGGACCCATGTTAAACGTTTACTGTTTGTCTTTGTCTGTGTTGCGTTTGTGTCTTCACTGTCTCTTTTTGAGTAACTCCCATTATGGCACAAAGCACTTTCATGCTTCTGTCGCTGACCCTTGATCATTGGACTGATGTCCGCTCAAGGGCCCAGAATCATTATTTTTCAGTTAAATGTCAGACCTGGCAGACTCTCTGTGCTTCAGAATGGCCCATCCTCAAAGTCGGGTGGCCCGCAGAAGGATCCTTCTACTTCCCTCTAATCCGAAAAGTCAGAGATATTGTCTTTCAGCCGGGACCACGTGGCCACCCAGATCAACAGCCATATACCCCTTCCCCATTATCCTATCATTCAAACCTTCCGTTCCCTCCCCATCTTCCCCCCATTCTTCCTGAGTCACAAGACTGGACAATCCTCCCCCTCCTTATCCTCTACCCTCGCTCCCCAACCGCCAACACATTCCAGATGATTCTCCCACCACTGACTCAGCCTCTCCGCAACTAGAGGCAATTGGGCCAGACCCAAGCCCTCCAAGGGACTTCTCTGCAGCAGCAGCAGCCCCTCCTTTTCTGGTGGAAGCTGGGCCACCTGAAGAAACCCGCCAGCTACGGAAAATAGAAAACTCAGAAGCCACTGTGATGCTCCCTCTTCGTCCTTATGGGCCCATGAACCGACAAAACTGGGACCCCAACACCTTTGAAGGTTGGCAGCATTTGTCCACTTATCACCGGGCTCTAATAGCGGGGCTCCGAGTGGCCGCCAGAGGGCCGACTAATTTGGCCATGGTAAGAGAGATAATCCAAGGTCCTAATGAGTCTCCCTCTATGATTCTGGAGAGAATTATGGAAGCAAATAGAAAATATACTCCTTTTGATCCTCAGGCAGAGGACAAAAAAACCTCTGTTGCAATGGCCTTTATCCAGCAGGCTGCCCTAGTTATTAAGAGAAAGTTACAACGTCTAGATGGATTACAAGATATGACCTTAAGAGATTTAGTCAGAGAAACTGAGAAAGTATATTATAAGAGAGAAACTGAGGAGGAATGGGAACAGATGAGAGAGAAGGAAAGGGAACAAAAGGAGGATGAAAGGAGCAAAAGGCAGACTAAATCATTGGCTAAGGTTTTGGTCAGAGCAGCAAATAGACCAGAAGTTAAAAAGCACAGAGACATGAAGGGATACATGGGCCCATGCCAAAGGCTGCCCCTGGCCTCAGATCAATGTGCCTACTGTAAGAAAAAGAAAACTTCGACAAAGAGTGGCCCAAAAAGAGGCAGAGAAACCAGTATAGGACGAGACTTGAAGGATCCAGCCACTGCCTCACCCTGAAGTCGTATGGTTTACGAACGAGAGCAGCTTCCTCCAAGATGGTACGTGGTGGGCTGGAGTAGCAGTAGTTAGCAAAACTAATGTCATCTGTTTCTCTGGTCTCACAGAAGAGACATCAGTCCAAAAGGCAGAACTGATTGCCCTTACGAAAGCATTGGTACTAGCAACAGGCAAAAGGGCCACCATATACACTGATAGCCGCTATGCATTTGCCACTGCAAATGTGCACGGGGCTATTTACCAGCAAAGGCAGCTATTAACCTCCGCTGGGAAAGAAATAAAGAAATAAAGAACAAAGATATGATCCTCCACCTTCTCTCAGCAGTGCAGGGCCCTACGGACCTAGGCATAGTGCACTGTCCAGGGCACCAGAAGGGAAACGACCCCGTGGCGGTTGGAAACAGAAGGGCAGATGAGGAAGCTAATTGGCAGCCCTAAACGGAGTGCCTCTGTTCACTTTTTCCACACCGGGGGGAACAAAAATCAGGAGACTTGGCCGCACCGGAACATTCAGGCAACTTATCATCTGAGGAGACAGATACAGAACTCTGGGAACCTACAGAGCCAAGTACACAATTTTCAAAAGCCCACCTTTATCTCAAAGACATACACCAGCTCACCCACTTAGACTCTAAGAAGTTATAGGCACTCTTAAAGGACCAAAGGAAGGAATTATTATTGACTGACTCACAGAGGAAAGAAATAACTGCGCAGGTGACTACAGCTTGTCAAGTTGGCCAATTAGTTAATACTTACCCATCAAAGCTTACTTCAGGGAAGCGCTTATGAGGAATCAGACCAGGACAATTCTGGGAAGTGAGATTTACTGAAATAAAGCCAGCAAGGATTGGACTTAAATGTCTCCTAGTCTTTGTAGATACTTTTTCAGGATGGGTCGAAGCCTTCCCCATGAAGAAAGAAATGACTCAGCTGGTGGTCAAAAAGATCCTAGAAGACATTTTCCAAGGTTCAGCCTGCCTAAGGTAATAGGGTCGGATAAGTGACCGGTATTCATGGCCCAGGTAAGACAGGGATTTGCCAGGACCCTGGGGATTAATTGGAAGTTACATTGTGCTTATAGACCCCAGAGCTCAGGACAGGTAGAAAGGATGAATAGAACCATCATAGAGACCTTAACGAAATAAAGCTTGGAGACTGGCATGAAAAATTGGACTCTGTTCCTAAGTTATGCACTGTTTTGTGCAAGAAATACCAAGTCTTCCTCTTTGTGTAACCTCACCCCTTATGAAATTCTCTATGGTGCCCCTCCTTCAGTAAGGGACCTAACCCCAACTAGGAGACTTAATGATTCCTTTCACACCCCCTTGCTTGACAGACTTAAAGCCCTTGAACAAAACCAGCACCCAGCGATACCTGTGGAAACAGTTGGCCTCTGCTAATCAGCCTGGAGATGAGGGAACCCCACATGGATATCAAGTGGGAGAGTTCATCTACGTGAGATGGCATCAGGTGTCATCCCTGGAACCCCGCTGGAAAGGACCATACCAGGTGCTGCTGATAACACCCACAGTGGTGAAAGTGGATGAGATCACTTCATAGATCCATACCACCCATCTCATGCCTGCACCCTGTACAGACTCTGGCTGGAAACTGAAACAGACTGGTAACCATCTCAAGTTGTGTGTCCGTCATGTGGGTAGGGCTATGGATTCTTCCCCTTACCATCAGCAGTCCTAATCCCCATCAGCCTGTTCAGCAACGATGGCAAGTTATAAATCCTACTGGGCAAGTAGGGTGGTGTATTTCACATACAGCCCCCTTATGGAATTGGTGGCCATCTCTCCCCCCGGACATTTGTCAGCTTCCCATAGGCCTCTCTGACTGGGATCTCCCTGACATAGAGGACCCCACACAGATCCCACTCAAATGCAAACCAGGGCAACATAGACCACTTTACCCCATGAATTATGGATGTCATCTCCCCAAGCTCATGTGTAAACTAGCCAGTCAAGACTATTATGTGTGCCCAGCAGATTTCCAAAGTCGCAAACAGGCCCAAACCTGTGGAGGACCCAGTAACTTTTATTTTAGATATTGGGGTTGTGAACAAACGGAAGCTGCATGGTGGAACCCAAACTCCCCAGACAGCAAGATTTGGGTACGATGAAATGACACCTGGATTGATCCCAAGAAATGTGCCGCTAGCCAAGTGATGTCAAAAACTCGCTGTGGAAAGAATAGTCTATGTTACCCCCTCAATATAACTTTCACTTCCAAAGGAAGGGGCTACCTCAGAACAAAATGGCCTATGAGAAATACGTGGGGAATGCAATTCTATATTTATGGCCCAGGTTATGACTTTGGTCTCTGGTTCACCCTCCAGCTTAAAAAGAAAGAAAATCCCACAGCAATAGGGCCCAATCCCCTCAAGCCAGGAATTAAGCCTCCTAAACCTCCCATGCCTAGATCTACCAGGACCCCTCTACCATCTCATAATTCCCGGTTTCTGTCTTTGCCTACTTCCCCAGTCCAGAGTACAGCTGACTCCACCCCCTGGGAACTAATTAAAGGAATGTTTATGGTACTGAACTCCACACAGTCAGAACTCATTGCTTTTCAGCCCAGGTATTTGACAGCTCTGTAAATTATTGTGTAATGGTGCAGATACTCCCCAGGGTGCTCTATCATGATGCAGAATCATTCGAAGGTCTACATGGGGGACAAACAACCCAATTTCACCGGGAGCCATTGTCCCTTACTCTAGCCATCCTATTGGGGATAGGAGGTCCTGCAGGAGTGGGTATGGGAACAGCTGCTATGATCCGTGGGTCACAACAATTGGCCCAATTAGAAACATCAATAGATCAAGACTTGAAGACGTTAGAAACCTCTATCACAGTGCTGCAGGAATCCTTAACCTCTCTCTCTCTCTGCATTTGTTTTACAGAACAGGGGAGGACTAGATTTCCTCTTCATGAGGGAGGGGGTCTCTGTGCGGCACTGAGAGAATACTGTTGTTTTTATGCTGACCCTACTGGAGTTGCAAAATAATCCATGAGTAAATTAAGAAAATAACTTGAATAGCGCCAGAGAGAAAGGGAGATTCAACAAGGGTGGTTTGAGTCATGGTTTACCCAGTCCCCCTGGTTAACTACACTCCTATCAGACTTAGCTTGACCCCTGATCATCCTTAAGGTGTTGCTAACTGTGGGACCTTGTTTGCTTAACCGCATAGTTTCCTTATTCCAGGCTCAGATTGGGTAGGTAAAACTCATGCTATTCAGACAGAAATATGCTCCACTGGCAGAAATAGAATTTGAGACGCCAGAATAATTATGAAACATTACTTTTAAGATTAAAAGTAGTCAGAAAAAGGAGTGGGAAATGAAAGAATAAAATATATTGAAATTGAAATGTAAAGAACCAGGTTTTGTAAAGCTTTCAAGCTGCACTCAGAACCTGAAATTCCTGTGGCACTTAAGACAATTCCCAGATCTTCCTATTAGATGTGTGTTGAAATCTTCCCTGACCAGCTAGATACTTAACACCCCTTCCCAGAAACCATGCAGATCTGCACGTATACATCTCAGGGCTTCAACCAATCAGTGTAAATATTAACCCCTTCTCAGGGCTGACCAATCACCCACTGCACGACCTGTTCCCGCCAATGAATGTGCTAATCATGTTTTAGAGTTGTTATTTGATTTTGCTGGGGTATAAGATGATTTTCTAAAAGAGGCTATGATGTATGTAAAAACCCTGCCCTCTCCATAGAATGTATATAAACTCTGCTCAAGTTGTTCTGGGGCTCTTTGTTCTTTGCTCCTCTGAAGTGAGATCTGAGCCCCAGCATGCTGGACCCACAATAAACCCTTTTGCGGTGGCATGAGACAGTCTCTTGGTGGTCTTTTCCTAAGACGTTCGTCCGAACTTTTCAGTTCCTGACTTCCATCAAGTGAGAATAGGGATCCTTTGCATCAAAAGAGTTCTTCAAAGTCCTACAGTGGATAGTCCATAGGGGCTTGGGTTTTGTCATGACTCCAAATCACAGAAAGAATCAACACCTGACAGTCAGTAGGCCTCAAATTGGAGAAGCAGGGCAGTATTAACGGCAGGGCTATTTGATCATTCCTGGTTCAAAGGAAGGGTGTACAGTCCACCCTGATGTTAGGCAAATGAGGGGCAAAAGAGCTTATTTTGGACACTGTCTTGGGCTGCACCCCTTATGGAAACTTTCAGCCAGAGGTTATGATGAGTGTCTATATGGAAGAATATGAGGCCCATGTTGGAGTGTTTTGATTTAATTGCGGTCATTTGTGTGGCGGTTGGAAGAGATGCCTGGGTCCTCTTGGGCCTGAAACTGGTGTGATTCCCCTTAGAGACTGAGTGCTGGAACGGACCTCAGAGAAGTGTTGCCATGAATTGTGTTGGGATTTTAGGAGGCCTCGCATGAGAGTCGCCCTTGGAAAATGCGATCAGGGTCGCTTTCCACAGAGAGTGGAAATCTCAGCCAGGATATCACATGATTTTATTCTGAAAGACTTGGCAACCATAATTGAGAGTCAAAACACACATGGACCTCACATGTAGACTTCAATGGGCCTGGCTTCATATGACCTTTTGGCCACTCTTTGGGAACCCTTGCCTGTGAGAGTTCTCCAGATCTTTCATTGAAATGAGCTTTCTCACCATTTAAGGGTTCCTAAATGAATTGAAATCCACAGTGCCTCCAATTCCATCCTTGAAAAATGGCTATATGAATACCATTAAATTTTTGAAATTTCAATGACCTGGTGGCACTGGAGAAACTTTGGGTGTCCTGTTGCTGATCATGAGTATACCAGAGAGTGCCTTGATTGACTGGGTTTCCTGAAAATGGTGTAGAACAGAGAAGCCTATAGGTTGGATCCTGCTGAGTAGTGGGCCTAGAGAAGTGGTGGGCATATGTGTGATAAAACATCTGTGGTAGGGGAATGAGGATCTACCATTGAATTCCAAATTGCTTGGTACTGACGTGGTGCAGCCAGCATAAATTTCTATTTAAAGGCATCTTGATATATGGAGAGGTTTCAAGGCAATGTTCAGAATCAGCTTGCTATGTTCAAGGGGGTAAACTATGTGGGTTAGAAACCTGGTTGGTGCATTCTCCTGCAGAACCTGACCCACCACACGAGACATAACTCCCACCAGCACTGTGTCCCAGTTGAGCTCCATGTATTTGGTGAAGCAAATACCAAACTCCCAGTGCAGGAGCAAGAAACACAATGGAGAGTGGAAGAGCAATAAATGACTATACAGTCCACACAGGGAGACACTTAGCCACCAGTGGCCACAGTATACCCACAAAAAGAGAATCCAGCACTCTTCCCTCATGTTCATTGGAATATTACAATTTATGTCCTCCAGGTCACATAGATGCTGACCCAGCTTTGATCATCTCACTAGATAAAAAGCAAAAGCTCCTGACAACAACATATATTTCAAGTGCCCAAACTCAGAGGCAGTTTCTCAAGAAGTCATTAGGCCAGCAGAGCTCCATTATTGTGGAGTGTTTACCCTGTCCCTTACTTTTGGAAACTCCTCTACCACGTCCATGGTTGTGAACTCCTTATCATATTCCATTCCAGATAAGTATTCACAGATTTTCTAACACTTCTCCTCTAATTGTGTCTTACTTGGGGTGAAGGTAATGTCAAGGCATTTTTCTGGATGAAAGTGGGAAGATTTTTGTGTAGCACATATTTGCATACACATTGGATAAATTTTCCAATTTTCCATTCAAAATATTGAATCCCTGACATTAACACATACTCTACTACATTCTGAATACTAATCCTAATATGTTGGAGAAAAATAACCCAAAAAGAATAGAAGTACAAGCAGTTCAGAGGAGGCATGGTGTATAGTTGGACTTGCCTTTTGCATAATATAGGGTAGGAGTTATAAATCCAGTCAATTTTTTTGGGAAATAGTTCTCCATATGTTTTTAATGCCTATTCAGGACCTGTATTTCTAAATGCACATATAGAATCCTACCTGTTACCACACGTTCATTCTTGTGTGGTGGCTGAATTGGCAGATACAAATTCTTACAAGGGATCACTCCTCCTAAACGCTGTTGGAATTGAAAATTCAACCTATGTGTGAGCTTCCTAGTTGAACAACATTATACATAAATCCATGTTCAGTAAAATGAATTTATTTGAATCTGTGCATGATATATATTTCTTGGTGATTTTCAATTGACATATAGTGCTACTTTTTAATGTCTGTGTATATGTGTGTGTGTGTGTGTGTGTGGGTGTGTGTGTGCATGAGTGTGTATATATATATATATATACACACACACACACACGCACACACACACTCTCCAGATTATTCAAAATATGAAATATATGTGTCTTATTTTACACTTCCTAAATTTTTCATATTCATGAATGTGGATTTATAATAATCTTTTCACAAGATTATTCTGAGAAATATTCACATACCTTACTAGAGTCTGACAACTAATCCTAAGATGATGGAGAAAAATAATGCAAACAGAATAGAAATACAAGAAGTTCAGTGGAGACATGGTGTATAGTTGGACTTGCCTTTTGCATGATAAACGCTAGGTGTTATAAATCTAGTAAATTTTCAATTGAAATAATTCTTCATGTGTTTTTAAAATTAACAAATATGTGAATTCCTGTATTCCTTTCTCTGTATCCTATTCATCACATGTATTTTTACATGCACTTATAGAATCCTACCTGGTATCACAGGTACATTTTTGTGAGGTGGCTGACTTGGCCGATACAAATTCTGAAAAAAGATCACTCCTCTTAAACGCTTTTGGAAATGAAAATTCAACCTATGGTTGAGTCCCCTGGTAGAACAACAATATACATAAATCCATGTTCAGTAAAATATATGTTTTGTCATCTGTGGATAATATATATTTATTGATGAATTTTGATTGGCATATATATTACTACTTTTTAATGTCTCTGTGTGTGTTTTGTGTATATATAAATATGTGTATATATATACAAATACACACTCTCCAGATTTTTCAAACTATGAAATATATGTGTCTTATTCAAATTCCCTAAATTCATTCATGTTCATGGACTTGGATTTATAATCAACTTTTCACAAGATTATTCTCAGAAATATTCATCCACCTGAAAAACATATTTGTATCCTAGTACTGAACACTAAGTTGAATGAATGGTGCATACAAAAACTAATATTTCTACAGTAACTGACCCAGTTTAACATCAATGCAAGTAGATTCCGATAGGACAAGGTGTGTATTTTGACGTTCAATTTTATTCAACACTGGTACTTAATATTTCTTCATATAATGGACATCATAGGATATATATTTCATCCACAAATTCACAAATTTATGGGCATTTGTTTCACTTACAATCAATTCCTGCTTTTGAACACATGTATTTCTCCAGGTGTCTTGATTGGTCTTTTCATTAGACTTCTTTCCAAACACATTATTTTCGATTTCCATAATCAATTTTGAAGCAAAACTCACACACACTTCATGATAAACTATAACCCTAATATTACCAATAGATATATAACTGGTTTGAATGAATGTATGTACATAAATATAAAATTTCCTGTATATTTTCAGATATCAATTCAATCCATTATTTAAAGTTGAAAACAGTGATACTATTTATTCACAGTATGGTTTAGTCATGCATTATCTCTATATTCATAGAAAAAGGGTGCACCTATTTGTACCCCCAATACTAATTTATATGTCTTCAATATATTGCTCCTAGAAATGGTGGAAGAAATACTCATGTCATCTGATCTACATATATTTTTTATCAGTGTAATATTCTGGACACAAAAAAAGCAAATGTCACACTTATGTTTGTACCAAATCCTAAATAGAAAGTGTGCATGGATTACTAAAAACACCCATGTCCAGGTTGCCTAATGCTCTCAAATGTCTATCCTATTGGTGACTACATATTTGTTTCTTCCTAAGATTATATATTCAATCTGAAGCCTGTTGAATATGTCTAATCCTATCACTCACTATATACTTTGCCTGATTTCCTAATGTCTCTATTGATATCTGCTTTCCTACATATTTTTTCCAGTTCATCACTGTGACCGACTCTTCACATGTGCTGACATTTACATTCACTCTCTAACCAAAACTCTATTGCTAAAGAACTTTTGGTCCAAATCCTATACTCACTTTTCTATCTAAACCAACACTATCTTCCTAATCCTATCGACTATGCCTTTTTGACTGGATGTTCTCTTAGACATTCAATCAACCAAGGTACATGGTCCTTTGCCATTGTTTATCTATTTATTTGAGACATCTGTGCAGAACATAGTTCAAAGGTAAGTATTCCACTAAAGTGACCAATGCCCTTCTGGGCTTCAAATCTTACCTAGAATTCTGTTTTCATACTTATATTTCACCTCTATATTATTAAATATCACAGAATACCAATACCATTATTCATCCAGCAGAATGATTCCTAACCCTAATCAAACCTGTTATTAACCCTAATCATACACTGTTCCCTAATCTAACTTTACAAAAGAGCAGGCACAGAGTTGGTCTTACAATACAGGAATATAGGGAATCTTTCACCTGCTGAGAAGCTCAAAGGTCCATGTAGATATGATCCCTGGAGCAGATGTAGGGAACTATGAAGGACCTGAGAAAGCGAAAGTCCTATTACATGGCAAAAAAAACCTGGTCAGGACGAAGGGATGTGTCTGAATCAGCCTCTATCTTTTTAATGTAGAGAAGATAAACCAAACCAGGCCTGTGTGGAGAGCTGTTCCAAGTGCCTATGGTTAATATAACATTCTAACTTGTGAAATTGTCACAGGAAATAGGGGCAGCCTCCATCTCAAAGGACCGTTTGAAGAAACTGTTAGGACAAAGTGGTTGCCAAGGCAGTGACCTCATTCAGTTTCTGAAGGAAGTGACCTTACCTAATTTCCTTGGTGATGGAACTCTCTGAACTTGGAATCCAGGAAGACAAGCACCCAGAGGCAGGCCCAGTCTCAGTCCCAGTGGTCTCACTTGTTTAGACTTACCAAGGACAGAGTCCGTCTTTCTTGGTAAATACTGATGTGAGTATGGCCAAATGCCAGGAGAGCTCTGAAGAGCAGCCTTTCCTAAGAACGCAGGTAGTGGCTCACTGCTGGGCCCTGACAACTTCACAGAGTTGGCCAAGTAGACCAGATCTTAGACAGGACAGGCCATTTCGGGGGAACAAAAAATGGCCCACCAGTCAGAGGACTCTCTGGATAGTCACATACCTACTTGGGGGAAAGAGGTATCTTTGTGGGTATGGGTGTGAGTTTGTGGTTTTGTCTCATGTTCTAAGAATACGTAGGAAAGGCAGTTTGTTTGGTTTGGAATGGACTGTGTCTAGTAAGTCCTTTGACAAGGCGAGTGTTTCTATGTCTGTGTATCCCACTGTGTCTATGGTTGTAGATATTAGAAAAGAGAATGCATCAATGGATGTGTTATGTCTAGTAGAAAGCTTCTCAGCATTCATTTTCCCTAATTTATGAATGGACTGTGGCTTGCCTTATAGATGTACAACACCTACAATCTTCCTAAGTTCCTGTATTCTTCCTGATTTTGGCCTCTCTCTAGAATAGGCTCATGATTTTGTTTCCAAGTTATGTACCACCTCCAAGCTCTGTGACATGGCTATGTACTGGATAGCTGAAGGGAATGGGAGCATATCAGAAAACTCAGATATCAGTGTGACTAGGAGAGTCTCAGTGGAGAAACCCTGCTTTGGGTCTTTTGCTTACCTATTTGTCCGTTGCCCTGAATGTCAGGAAGGTCTTTGCCTCAGGTCGCCCCTTTGTGAAGCCTGAAGAAAACAGTTTTCAGATGGAAATAAATGGGCATCACCTTGGGCTCTTTGCTTAATTGCTTTGGAATGGGATGAGTCTGAATCAGCCTCTTGGTTCTGTGTGAGGCTGTGGCTTAGATTCTCAGCACCTGTTGGGTCTAAAGAAAGATCCCATGTTTGCATCCAAAACGAAAATGGCCAAAAGAGCAGTCATTGTGCATGAAGTCTCTCACCTTCCTCTGTAATGTTCCTTCCTCCGTCAAGTGAGAATAGGGATTCCTTGGGTCTAATGAGTTCTTCAAAGCTCTGTAGAGTCTAGTTCATTGGTGCTTGGGTTTTCTCATAACTCCAATTCACATAAAGAATCTAAACTCCACAGTCAGTAGGCCACAAATTGGAGAAGCGAAGCAGTATTAACAGCAGGCATATTTAATCACTCCTGGTTCACAGGAAGGGAGTCCGGGCCTTTAGGCAAATGAGGGGTAAGGGAGCTTCTTTTGGACACTGTCTTGGGCTGTGCCTTTCAAGTAAACCTCCAGCCAGAGGATATTATGAGTGTCTTTATGGAAGAAGATGAGGGCTAGGTGGGAGTGTTTTGGTTTTAAATGTGATCACTTGTGTGGCGGTTGGAAGATATGATTGGTTACACCTGGGCTTCAACTCTGGTGTGATTCCACTTAGAGACTGATTTCTGGAACTGACCTCAGAGAAGTATTGCAATGAATTGTGTTGGGATTTTAGGAGGCCTCGCGTGAGAGTCGCCCTTGGAAAATGAGTCTTGGCCCAGGGTTGCTTTCCACAGAGCACTGAAAATCTCAGCCAGGATATCACATTATTTTATTCCTAAAGACTTGGCAACCATAGTTGAGAGTCAAAACAAACAAGGACCTCACATTGTAGACCTCAATGGGCCTGGCTTCATGTGAACTTTTGGCCACTCTTTGGGAAGCCTTGCCTGTGAGAGTTCTCCAGATCTTTCATTGAAATGAGCTTTCTCACCATTTAATGGTTCCTAAATGAATTGAAACCCACAGTGCCTCCAACTTCATCCTTGAAAAATGGTTAGATAAATACCATGAAATGCTTAAAATTCCCATGAGCAGGTGGCACTGGAGAACCTTTGGATGTCCTGTTTCTGATCATAAGTATACCTGAAGGTGCCTTGATTGACTGGGTTTCATGAAAATAATATAGAAAAGACATGCTAGTAAGTTGGAGGCTGCTGAGTAGTAGGCCTAGAGAAATTGTGGGCAGGTGTGTGATAAAAAATCTGTGGTGTGGCCATGTGGATATGCCATTGGCTTCCAAATGGATTAAGACTGATATGGTGCAGCCAGCAGACCCTTCTATGTAAAGGCATCTTGTGATATTTAGGAGTTTCAGGGCAATGTTCAGAATCAGGTTACTATGCTCAAAGAGGCAAGCTTGTGGGATAGAAGCCTGGTTGGTGCATTTTCCTGCAGACCCTGACCCACCAAACGTGACAGAACTCCCTCCAGCACTGTGTCCCAGTTGAACTCCTTGATTCGTGAAGCAAATACCAAACTCCCAGTGCAGCAGCAAGAAACACCACGAAAGATGGAGTATGAACAAATGGGTTCACAGTGCACATGGGGAGACACTTAGCCCCCAGTGGCCACAGTTTACCTACAAAGAGAGGATTTAGCAATGCTTCCTCATGTTCATTTTAAAATAAGTAACCATGTCCTCCAGGTCCCATAGATGCAGACCCAGCTTTGATGGTCTCACTACAATGGAAGCTAAAGCTCCTGAGAACAACATATATTACATGTGCCCAACCTCAGAGGGAGTTTCTTAAGAAGACTTTAGGCCAGCAGAGTTCCATGTTTGTGTGTGGTGAGCCGCTTCTGCAGATTATGGTCGCCATTGCAGGATGGTGCTGGCTCCACTGTGGTCTGTAACAAACAACTCCTTGTTTGGGAGAGTTGGTGCATGGTTTTTCAGCACCCTGTGAGAAAGTTCCACGTGGAAGCTTTGCATTGGGGCTTTGGATGCTTTATTAAGGCTGGAAGGGGCATACAACAAGGAAGACGAAGAAATATCAAGGGCCTGAATAAACTGCTGAAAGAAGATTCCTGAGTTGCATCTTCCTTGCGGGCAAGGGGTCGCGACAAGTGGTGCTGAAAACCCGGGAACCAGAACTTTCAGCAGTCAGGGGTGGTGCACCGGTTAGTCCCAGGTAAGTGGGACCCGCGGTTAAAGCGGAGGTTAGTCCCAGGTAAGTGGGACCCGCGGTCAAAGCGGGGATTAGTCCCAGGTAAGTGGGACCCGCTATCAAAGCGGCAGCTCCTCTGTAAAGCCAGAGAGAGCATTACATCTTATTGCAGCTGCACTGTGTACTTTCTCTCTTACTTTCACTTTTGTTTTTTGTGTGTCTTTTGTTGTGTCATGAGTGCCATATCTTCAAGTCCGCTTCTCCTGGACCTAGATAACCTGTTACGTTGCAAGGGCCTAGAAGTGAAACGTAGTACTTTACAGAGATTTTTACGGCAGACAGATATTGCTGCACCATGGTTTGCGTTCTCGGGCATCCTTACTATACCTAGCTGGGATAAGTTAGGCACAGATCTTGACTTTGCTTCTGAGCAGGGCATATTAGAGGGTGGGGTGATACCCCTTTGGAAGATGATCCGTAGTTGCCTCCCAGATGGCAGATGTCAGGAAGCACTTACTAAAGGACAAGAAGTTTTTGAGCAACTACATGAGGAAAAGTCTGAAGGATCACATAGTGAAGTGGCAGAGAACATTGGGAGTAAGAGTAGTGAGAAGGCAAAAGAGCCTGAAACTAAAAATAGGAGAAGGCTCTACCCAGACTTGGCTGAATTAAAAACGCCTGAGAACACAAGCGGCTCAGAGAGTTCTGAGGACCTTGATATATTGTTACAACAACTACGAAAGATAAAAGTGAAGAAAAAGAAAAAAGGGATACAGGCAAGCAGGCCTACTGTAAAAAGGGGACGGGATCCAATATCGGTCAACAACACTCTGAGGAGGAGGAGGTAGAATATCTCAAAGAAGATATGGTGCCGGTTGCCCCACCCCCGTATGTGGGGGGGAGCCAAAATTCCGGGAGATATTTTCATGCGCAAGTTTGGAGGACAGTTAATACAGATATGGGACTTGCATACCCTGTATTTCAGGACAATAACAGGGAAAGATATCATGAGCCTTTAGACTTTAAGAAAATTAAAACCTTGGCGGAATCTTTCCGCACTTATGGCGTGGATGCCGCTTTCACCCTTACTCAGGTGGAGGGACTTGCTAGATTTTGTATGACTCCTTCAGATTGGGCTAGCCTTGTTCGGGCTTGTGTTTCTCCAGGTAAATATTTGGACTGGAGAGCCTTTCTGCTAGAGGGCGCTGTTGAGCAGACCGCCCAAAACTATGCGGCGGGACACCCCCATTGGGACAAGGATATGCTTTTAGGACAAGGCAGATTTGCTAATCAACAGACAGGATTCCCTCCTGAGGCATATGATCAAATTAACAACATTTGCATTCGGGCATGGAAGTCACTTCCAAATAGAGGAGAGGTGTCTGGTTACTTGACTAAGATTCTGCAGGGCTCTACAGAACCCTTTTCAGATTTTGTAGCAAGGATGGTGGATGCCGCTGGAAAGATTTTTGGGGACCCTAATAGGCACCTACAGGGGCGTAAGCATCCTGTGCTAGCTCATCAAAAGCTTAACAGGTTTGGTCTGGGTTTTTCCTAGGGGCCACTGGGGCTCAAATATCCATAACATGGCTCACCGAGGAGCCTGTTTGGGTGCCTCAGTGGCCTCTTCCCTCGGCTAAACTGGCAGCAGCAAATGATCTAGTCAAAGAACAACTTGATTTGGGTCACATCCAACCTTCTACTTCTCCATGGAATACTCCCATATTTTTCATTAAGAAAAAATCAGGGAAGTGGCGCCTACTGCATGATCTACAAGCAGTTAATGCTCAGATGCAAATTATGGGACCCATTCAAAGAGGGCTGCCTCTGCTCTCCTCTGTTCCTCAAGGCTGGCATATAATTGTTATTGACATTAAAGACTGTTTCTTTTCCATTCCTTTGCATCCTAAAGATTCACAACGTTTTGCTTTCACCCTTCCCTCGTGTAATCAGGAGGAACCAGATCAAAGGTTTGAGTGGGTGGTGTTGGCACAAGGGATGGCTAACAGTCCCATGATGTGCCAAATGTATGTGGGGAAGGCACTCGCACCTCTCAGACATAAGTATTCCTCCACCAAGATCATTCATTATATGGATGACGTGTTATTGGCCGTAAAATTAGAACAGACAGTTAATGAGGCTTATAAATAACTCGTGATGCTGTTGGCTCAACATGGACTGCACATTGCACCTGAAAAGGTTCAAACAGGGGATTCTATCAGGTATTTGGGAGCGACAATTGGGTATGACAAATTAAAACCACAAAAAATTACCATCAGGACTCAAGATTTCCAAACTCTAAATGATTTTCAAAAATTGCTGGGAGACATTAATTGGATAAGAGGATATTTACATATTCCTAATATTGTGCTCCAGCCTTTGTATGCTACTCTTAAGGGTGATCCAGATCTTGCTTCCCCTCGTAGCCTCACTACTGAGGCTAGAGCGGCCCTTATAAAAGTAGAACAAGCTATACAGCATGCCACTCAATGCAGGCTCCAGAGTGATAAACCTTTCCAGTTATGTGTGCTTGCCACTATGCGGCAGCCTACTGGAGTACTGTGGCAAGATGGGCCTTTACTATGGATCCACCCACATGTATCCCCAGGAAAATCCTTAGAATATTATCCTGATGCTGTTGCAGCATTGGCACTTAAAGGGATTCAACAAAGCATTCAATTTTTCGGCCAATCACCTTCTTCTCTTATCATACCCTACACTAAAGCTCAACTTAATGTTTTATGTGCTACTCTAGACAACTGGGCTATTCTGTGTTGCTCGTTTCAAGGGGGTATTGATAATCACTACCCTTCTCATCCATTACTCCATTTTGTTAAAGAACATTTCATCATTTTCCCTAAGGTAACTTTATCCAGTCCAATTCCGGGGGCTGTTAACATTTTTACTGATGGTTCCAAGTCTGGAATGGGAGCTTATGTAATTAATGACTCTCCCCCTATCCAGCATCAATTTGCTCCTGGAAATCCACAATGGGTAGAACTACAAATTGTTATTGAAGTTTTTAAACAGTGTTCTTTTCCTTTTAATCTTATTTCGGACTCCAGCTATGTGGTACAAGCACTAAAAGTCCTGGAGGCCGTGGGAGCTATTAGTGATGCCCACAATGTGTCTGCTTACTTTACTCAGCTTCAACAGCTTATCTCTAACCGCACTGCTTCTTTTTATCCAATGCACATCAGGGCTCACACCTCTCTTCCTGGTCCGTTATCCCAGGGTAATGCCTGTGCGTGCGGACTTAGCCACTAGAGGTCAATTGATATGCTTGGCTTCCTCCTTAGAGGGGGCTAAGTTGTTTCACCAAATTTTCCATGTTAATGCATTAACGCTGCACAGGCATTTTTCCATTTCAAGAGCGGATGCTCGGCAGATAGTATTGCAATGTCCCCACTGTGTCACATTTCTTCATCCCCCTAATTATAGAATAAACCCACGGGGATTAAAGCCATTGGTTGTTTGGCAAATGGATGTGACACATATACCTGACTTTGGTAACCTCAAGTATGTGCATGTTTCTGTTGATACGTGCTCTGGAATTATCCATGCTTCTGCTTTATCAGGAGAAAAGGCACGTAATGTCATTACTCACTGTTTAGAGGCATGGGCAGCATTGGGTGCACCTGCATCCCTTAAGACTGATAATGGACCTGCTTATACTGGCAGACAATTTACAGCTTTTTGTTCTACTATGGGAGTGCAACTTACTCATGGTTTGCCTTACAATCCTCAAGGACAAGGCATTGTTGAGTGTGCTCATCGCACCTTAAAGGAAACTTTACAAAAACAAAAAGGGGGAATAGGAGCTAAACACACTCCTAAAGAACGCCTGTCCTTAGCTCTCTTTACCATTAATTTTTCGAATTTGGATATTCATGGTGGCTTTGCGTCCGATAGACATGTGTCCCCTCAGCCCTCTGTGATTGGCTATGTTAAGTGGAAGGATGTTCTTACGGGCCAATGGAACGGCCCTGAACCCGTGCTGACATGGGCACGAGGATCTGTATGTGTTTTTCCCCAGGATCGTACGGAACCGTTGTGGGTCCCTGAACGCTTGACAAGAAGAGTCTTGACATCAACTGACCAGCAACAAGAGATACCACAACAATTCTGTGATGAGGATCTTCATTCTGCTAAGTGCTCTGGCTCTGGTGCTGGTGCCGATGGCACAGGAGACACCAATGCGGTGGTGGGCAGTGGCACGGGCATGGCCAATGCCGATGCCGGTTCATGGTAATTCTAGTGTCCTCCCCACTCTTTTTTCTACCTCATGTGAGATGTCTGCTCCCTGTGCCTCTCCTAGAGGGGACATGGAGAGAATTTTTAATCAATCTCAAGTTAATCTAACAGGAGTTTTTTGTTTCAGACTTAAAAACGCTAATTGCATTAGCCTTAAGACCAAAAATTTGACTAACTGGGAGGACCCATTGTGGTCCAATCAGGTCTCAGGGAGCATTATCAGTGCTGTATTGAGCAAGGTAGCTTCGGGGAAGCAATCAGGCTCAGGAACCCCCGCAAACAGTAGCTCTGCTCTTAACATAACTACCTTGGCTATTATCTCCGAGGTACTAATCCCAGTGCCTCCTTCTTCTAGTAGTATTCATGATGCCACTCATTTCAAGGCCTCCCCTTACTGTTCCCCTAATCTTGGTTTCTCCCCAACATTTACGCCTTGTCAGGATCATTCTTGGGAGAAACATCAAGTTGCTAAAGGTTTCTCCCTTTCCCCCTCTCTTAAGAGGTATGTTTATAACTTTAACAATAGTGCCAGCTCCTCTACAGGAGTAGGTTGGTCCTGGTTTCAATGGCTGATTTCCAATGAAAAGGGGGCTTCAGCTGATATTTCTGCATTGGCTCAGTTGGTAGGAGCCAAAAGTTGGCTGACTAATGTTTCTGGTACTGTTAGGGAAAGTGAACGAGGTAATAGACTTACATCTGTTTCATTCAACTCTCTGTTGTATAATGCCACAATGCCTCCTGCAATGGTCTGTGTCCAATCCCCCTTCTTATTCCTTTTGGCTAAGGCCACCTTGTCGGGGATGCTGGATTGTTCTCATACTACCAGTCTCTTATCTGAGTGTTGGAATGGTTCCTGGACTGTAGCAGTGGTTATGAAAATTCCAACTTTTGTCCCAATCCCGGTCACTGCAGATCCTGATAAATTCCCTATTGTTGAGCTACTTAGAGTCCGCAGAGATTTTGGAATCACAGCGGCTATAGTGACAGCCGTGGCGGTATCTGCTGCTGCAGCGGTTACGGCCAGAGTGGCTATGGCCAATCAAGTACAAACTGCTGCCACCATTAATCAAGTTGTCCAACAAACTTCCACCATACTTGAATCCCAAAATACAATTAATCAACATATTTTGTCAGGGATTTTAGCTGCCAACCAAAGAATAGATTTACTCCAAGCTCAGGTAGAAGAATTGGCTGACTTAGTGCTTTTGGGTTGTGTTGACCAACGTGCACATTTATGCATAACCTCTGTCAGATTTAATGATTCCAGGAATGTTTCCCGCATCATTGGCGAATATTTGGCTGGAAATTGGTCCATGGAAGCAGAAGACATGATCCAGTCTCAACTAACCCAGATAGGTGTCTTGAATAACACCCGTGCTGATCCCGTGACTTTGGGTCAATTCACCGATTGGATATCTTCTGCCTTTTCCTTTTTTAAAGAGTGGGTGGGGGTAGGCATTTTTGGTGCAATGTGTTGCTTCGGTATGTTTCTCTGTTTGTGGTTTCTCTGTTGCCTCAAGGCCCGCAATGCTCACGATAAGGCTATGATCATCCAAGCTCTTGCAGCTTTAGAAAATGGCAATTCACCTCAAGTCTGGCTTGCGCATCTTAAACAGTAAATCTTTGACATGGTCGTTGCACCCCAAGTTATTATAACATTGCACTGGGATCGGCATGTCTTTCCTCGTTATTCTCTTAGTGTTGGAAAGCCCTTGCACTCTGCCGGTCTTGCTGCCATTGCACGCAGGTGGGTTTCCACACTAATGCTTCTCTATCACCTTAAAGTCCGTGCCTTTCTTTCAGGGTGCTGTCAACTCGTTTGTCGTTGTGTACAGCCACAGTTCAGCCTCAGCTGTCCCCCTTCGTCCACCTTCGTCATGATACAGGATGCGAGGCAAGGCACTGCACTTGAGTGATCCTTGAAGTGGACCTCAAGGAGAGCATGTCCTATTGCATGCGGGTTTGATATCCACGCCCCGCCCCACGAAAAAGGCGTCGGCTGATATGGCTTCAGATCTGGGGAAGGGCCCTCCTTAGGACTGAGCCATACTATGCAGCCACTTCTGCACAGTGGGATAGGACCTGTACTCTCGCCTGTATTGTTTTCAGAAAACAGAAAGGGGGAACTGTGGTGAGCCGCTTCTGCAGATTATGGTCGCCATTGCAGGATGGCGCTGGCTCCACTGTGGTCTGTAACAAACAACTCCTTGTTTGGGAGAGTTGGTGCATGGTTTTTCAGCACCCTGTGAGAAAGTTCCACGTGGCAGCTTTGCATTGGGGCTTGGGATGCTTTATTAAGACTGGGAGGGGCATCCAACAAGGAAGAAGAAGAAATATCAAGGGCCTGAATAAACTGCTGAAAGAAGATTCCTGAGTTGCGTCTTCCTTGTGGGCAAGGGGTCTCGATATTTGTGGAGTGTTTACATTGTCCCTTACTTTTGGAAACTCCTCTACCACCCCCAAAGTTGTGAAAATTGAGCAGTTTTCATTGCAGATATATATTCACAGATTTTTCTAACTCTTCTCCTCTAACTGTGTCATACTTGGGGCGAAGGTAATGTCACAGCATTGTTCTGGATGAGATTGAAAAGATTTTTGTGTAGCAAATATTTGCATACACATTGGATCCATTTTTCAATTTTCCATTTGAAATACTGAATACATGACACTATCCCATACCCTACTAGCCTTTGACTATTCATCCTAATATGATGGAGAAAAATAACCTAAACAGAATACAAATACAAGCAGTTTAGAGGAGGCATGGTATATAGTTGAACTTTCCTTTTGCATGATAAACGGTAGGTATTATAAATCTAGTCAATTTTTAATTAAAATAGTTCTCTATGTGTTTTTAAAATTAACTACTATGTGAATTCCTGTCTCCCTTTCTCTGTAGCCTATTCATCATCACATGTATTTTTATATGCACTTATAAAATCCTACCTGGTATTATAGGTACATTTTTGTGAGGTTGCTGACTTGGCAGGTACAAATTGTGAGAAGAGATCACTCCTCCTAAACGCTGTTGGAACTGAAAATTCCACCTATAGGGGAGCTTCCTAGTAGAACAACATTATACGTAAACTCATGTTCAGTAAAATAAATATTTTTACATATGTGGATGATATATATTTAAAGATGAATTTCGATTGGCATATATATTAGTACTTTTTAATGTCTGTGTGTGTGTTTTGTGTATATATATATGTGTGTGTATATATATATATATATATATATATATATATATATATATATATATATATATACACTCTCCAGATTTTTCAAACTATGAAATATATGTGTCTTATTTAAATTCCCTAAATTCATTCATGTTCATGGACTTAGATTTATAATCAACTTTTCACAATATTATTCTTAGAAATATTCATCCACCTTAAATACATATTTGTTTACTAGTAGTGAAAACTAACTTCAGTGAATGTTGTATACAAATCCTAATAATTCTACAGTAATTGACCCAGTCAAACATCAATGCAAGTATATTCCTATGGGACATGATATGTAATTTGATGTTTATTTTTATTCAACATTGGTACATTATTATTTCTTCAGTTTTTGCACATCATAGGATATATATTTCATCCACAAGTGAGCAAATTTATAGGCATTTGTTTCAACTTTAATCACTTCCTGCTTCTGAACACATGTATTGTCAGGGTTTCTTGACTGGATTTTTCATGAGACTTCTTTCCAAACACATTATTTTCGATTTCCATAATCACTTTAGAAGCAAAACTCAAACACTCTTCATGATAAACCAAAACACTAATATTACCATTAGATGAATAACTGGTTGGAATGAATGATTGTATATCCATATAAGATTTCCTGTAATTTTTCAGATATCAATTCAAACCATTATTTAAAGTTGGAACAAGTTATATTATTTATTCACAGTATGGTCTATTCATGCTTTATCTCTATATTCATAAACACAGGGTACACCTATTTTTACCCCCAATACTAATTTATACGTCTTCAATATATTGCTCCCAGAAATGGTGGAAGAAATACTTATGTCAACTGATTTATGTATACATTTTATCACAGTAATATTCTGCACAAAAATTGTAAAGGTCACACTTATGATTCTACCAAAGCCTAAATGGAAAGTGAACATAGATTACTAAAAACATCTATTTCAAGGTTGCCTAATGCTCTCAAATGTCAATCCTATTGGTAACTACGTATTTCTTTCTTTCTAAGATTATATATTCAAACTCAACCCTGTTGAAAATGTCTAATCCTCTCACTCACTTTATACATTGCCTGATTTAGTAATGCCTCTATTGATATCTGCTTTTCTACATATTTTCCCCAGTTCATGATAGTGACTGACTCTTCATATGTGCTGACATATACATTCGCTCTCTAACTGAATCCCTATTGCTAAAGAACTTTTGGTCCAAATCATATACTCACTCTTCTTCCTAAACCTACCGACTATCTTTCAAATCCTAATGACTATCCTTTTTTGAGTGGATGTTCTCTTCTACATTCAATCTTCCAAGGTACAAGGTCCTGTGCCATTGTATATCAAATTTTCTGAGACATCTGTGCAGAACATAATTCAAAGCTAAGTATCCCAATCAAGGTCCCAATGCCCTTGTGGGTTTTAAATCATACCTAGATTTCTGTTTTCATAATTATATTTCACCTCTACATTCTTGTAAATATCGCAGGTTCCCAATACAATTATTCATGGAGCAGAATGATTTCTAACCCAAATCAAACCTGTTATTAACCCTAAACATACACTGTTCCCTCAATCTCATTTTACAGAAGAGCAGGGACAGAGTTGTTCTTACAATACAGGAAAGTAGGGGACATTCAACCTGCTGAGAACCTCAAAGGTCCATGCAGAAATGATACCTGGAGAAGTTGTAGGCAGGTATGAAGGACCTAAGAGAGCAAAGGCCAATTTGCATGGCAAACAACCTGGTCAGGATGAAAGGATGTTTCTGAATCAGGCTCTCTCTTCTTATTGTGGAGAAGATGGACCAAACCAGGCCTGTGTGGAGAGCTGTTCCTGGGTGCCTATGATTGATATACCATTCTAACTTGTGAAAGTGTCAGAGAAAGTAGGGACAGCCACCATCTCACTGGACCTTTGGAAGCAATTGTTAGGACAAAGGGGTTGCCAACTCAGTGACCTCATTCAGTTCCAAAGAAAGTGATGTACCTCATTTCCTTGGTGATGGAACTCTCTGAACTTGGTATCCAAGAAGCCAGGCACCCAGGTGCATTCCCAGTCCCAGTCCCAGTGGGCTCACTTGTGTGGATTTACCAAGGACAGTTAGTCTTTCTTGGTACCTACTGATGTGAGGATGGCAAAATGCCAGGAGAGCTCTTAAGAGGGACCTTTCCTGATAAAGCAGGTAGTGGCTCACCACTTTTTCCTGACAACTTCACAGTGTTGGCCAAGGAAACAAGAGAGGGTACAGGCCATTTTGGGGGAACATACTATGGCCCACCAGTCAGAGGACACACCAAATAGTCAAAGACTTACTTGGGGGAAGGAGGTGCCTTTGTGAGTGTGGGTTTGTTGTTTCCTCTCATGTTCTGAGAATAGGTAGGAAAGGCGTTTTTTTTTTTTTTTTTTTTTTTTTTTTTTGTTTGTTTGTTTGGAGTGAACTGTTTCTAGTAAGTCGTTTGACAAGGTGAGTGTTTCTATGTCTGTGTATCCCACTGTGTCCGTGGTTGTAGACACAAGAAAAGACAATGCAACAATGGATGTGTCCTGTCTACTAGAAAACTTCCCAGAATTCATCCTGTCTAACTTATGAATGGAGTGTGGCTTTCCTTATGGATGGGCAAAACCTACTACCTTCCAAAGTCCCATTTTTTCTTCCTGAATTCTGGCCACTCTCCAGAATAGGATCATGGATTTGTGTCCAAGATAGGTGCCAACTCCAACGTCTGTGACATGGCCTTGTACTGGATAGCTGAATGGAATGGCCAGTATCTCAGAAAACTCAGATATCAGTGTGACCAGGAAACTCTCAGTGGAGAAACCCTGCTTTGCGTCATTTGCTAACCTATTGTTCTGTTGCCCTGAATTTCAGGAACGTCTTTGCCTCAGGCCACCCCTTTATGAACCCTGAAGAAAACAGTTTTCAAATGTAAATGAATGGGCATCACCTTGGATTCTTTGCTTAATTTCTTTGGAATAGGATGTGTCTGAATCAGCCTCTTGGCCCTGTGTGAGGCTGTGGCTTATATTCTCAGCACCTGATGAATCTAAAGAAAGATTCCATGTGTGCATCCAAAACCAAAATGGCAAAATGTTCAGTCATTGTGAATGAATTCTATTGCCTTCCTCTGTTAGGTTCCTGAAATCCATCAAGTGAGAATAGGGATCCTTTGGGTCAAATGAGTTCCTCAAATCTCTGCAGAAGGACTTGTCTTTTCTCCTGATTCCAATTCACATAAAGAATCTAAACCCCACAGTCAGAAGGCCTCAAATTGGAGAAGCGGAGCAGTATTAAGGGCAGGAATATTTGATCACTCCGGTTTCACAGGAAGGGTTTCCAGCCCACCCTGACTTTAGCCAAATGAGGGACATGGAGCTTATTTTGGACACTCTTTGGAATGTGCCCCTCATGGAAAGCTCCAACCAGAGGTTATGATGAGTGTCTACATGGAAGAAGATGGAAGCCATGTGGGAGTGTTTTGGTTTTAATTGTGGTCATTTGTTTGGCGGTGTGGAGAGATGACTGGGTCAACCTGGGCTTGAACTCTGGTTGATTCCCCTTAGAGACTGCGTTCTGGAACTGACTCAGAGAAGTATTGTCATAAATTGTGTTGGGATTTTATGAGGCCACGCATGACAGTCGCCCTTGGAAACAGAGAGCTTGGCCCAGGGTGGCTTTCCTCAGAGTACTGGGAATCTCAGCCAGGATATCACAGGATTTTATTCTTTAATACTTGGCAGCAATAGTTGAGAGTCAAAACACACATGGAACTCATATTGGAGAACTCAATGGGCCTGGCTTCATGTGACCTTTTGTCCACTCTTTTGGAAGCCTTGCCTGTGAGAGTTCTCCAGAGCTTTCTTTGAAATGAACTTCCTCAACTTTTAATGGTTCCTGAATGAATTGAAACCCACAGTGCCTCCAACTTCATCCTTGAAAAATGGCTACATAAATACCATGAAATTTTTGAAATTCCCATGACCTGGTTGCACTGGAGAACCTTTGGATGTTCTGTTGCTGATCATGAGTGTACCAGACCGTGCCTTGTTTGACTGGGTTTCATGAAAATGGTGTAGAACAGAGATGCCAGTATATTGAAGCCTGCAGAGTAGTGGGCCAAGAGCTGTGGTGTGCAGGTGTGTGAAAAAATATCTGTGGTTGAGACATGTGGATCTCCCATTGACTTCCAAATAGCTTGTGGCTGACATGGTGCAGCCAGCAGGCTCTTTCTTGTAAAGGCATCTTTTTATATGGAGAGCTTTCAGGGCAATCTTCAGAATAGGGTTGCTATGGTCAAGGAGAAAGCTATGTGGGATAGAAGCATGTTTGGTGCATTCTCCTGCAGACCCTGACAAACCACATGTGACATAACTCCCTCCAACACTGTGTCCCAGATGAACTCCTTGTATTTCATGAAGCAAATACCAAACTCCCAGTGCAGGAGCAAGAAACACCATGGAAAGTGGAGGATGACCAAATGGCTTCACAGTCCACACGGGGAGACACTTACCCACAGTGGCCACAGTTTACATACAAATGGAGAATTCGGCACTGCTGTCTCATGTTCATTGGACATAGATGCAGGGTCAGCTTTGATGATCTCACTACAAAGGAACATATTTTCTGACAAGCTCCTGAAAACAACAAATATTTCAAGTGTCCAACCACAGAGGCAGTTTCTCAAGAAGTATTATTCTGACAGAGCTCCATGTACGTGGAGTGTTTACCCTGTCCCTTACTTTTGGAAATTCCTCTACCACCTCCAAGGTTGTGAACTCCTGATTATTTTCCATTGCAGATATGTATTCACATATTTTCTAACTATTTTCCTCTAATTGTGTCTTACTTGGGGTGAAGGTAATGTAAAGGCATTTTTCTGGATGAGAGTAGGAAGATTATTGTGCAGCACATATTTGCATACACATTGGATACATTTTCCTATTTTCCATTCGACATACTGAATCCCTGACAATAACCCGTACCCAACTAGACTCTTACTGATAATCCTAATATGATGGAGAAAAATAACCCAAACAGAATAGAAATACAAGCAGTTCAGTGGATGTATCACATATATTTGGACTTGCCTTTTGCATAACAAATTGTAGGTGTTACAAATCTTGTCAATTTTAATTGATATAGTTCTCCATGAGTTTTTAAAGTTAACAACTATGTGAATTTCTGTCTCCCTTTTTCTGTAGCCTATTCAGCACATGTATTTTTATATGCACATATAGAATCCTACCTGGTATCACAAGTACATTATTGTGAGTGCATGCATTGGCAGATACAAATTGTGAGAAGAGATCAGCCCTCCTAAACACTTTTGGAATTTAAAATTCAACCTATGGGTGACCTTCCTAGTGGAATATTATACATAAATCCATTTTCATTAAAATATAAATTTTTCCATCTCTGGAGGATATATATTTCAGGATGAATTTCGATTGGCATATATATTGCTACATTTTAATGTCTCTGTGTGTGTGTTTTGTATATATATATATATATATATATATATATATATATATATATATATATACTGTCCAGATTTTTCAAAATATGAAATATATGTGTCTTATATACACTCCCTGAATTCATTCATGTTCATGTATGTGGATTTATAATCAACTTTTCACAAGATTTTTCTCAGAAATATTCATCCACGTGAAATACATGTTTGTTTCCTAGTACAACAAACTCACTACAGTGAATGGTGGTTACAGATCCTAATATTGCTACACTAACTGACTCAGTTTAACATCAATGCAAGTAGATTCCTATGGGACATGGTGTGTATTTTGAGGTTCATTTTCATTCAACACTGGTATATTACTATTTCTTAAGTTTTTAAACATCATAATATATATATTTCATCCACAAGTTCACAAATTTATAGGCATTTGTTTCAGTTTCCATCATTTCCTGCTTCAGAACACATGATTTCCTCCAGGTTTCTTGACTGGCCTTTTCATGAAACTTCTTTCCAAACACATTATTTTCGATTTTCATAATCAATTTTAAAGCAAACCTCACACACTCTTCATGATAAAGCATAACCCTAAAATTACCATTAGATGTATAACTGGTTGTAATGAATGGATGTATATCAATATAAAATTTCCTGTATATTTTCAGATATCAATTCAATCCATTATTTAAAGTTGGAGCCAGTTATATTATTTATTCACAGTATGGTCTATTCATGCATTTTCTCTATATTCAGAGACACAGGGCAACCTATTTTTACTCCCAAAATTAATTTATATGTCTTCAAAAACTTGTTTGCAGAAATGGTGGAAGAAATACTCATGTTCCCTGATGTACATATACATTTTATCACAGTAATATTCTGGACACAAAATGCAAAGTCACATTTATGATTGTACCAAATCCTAAATGGAAAGTGAGCATGGATTACAAAAATCATCCATCTCCAGGTTGCCTAATGCTCTCAATTGTAAATCCTATTTGTGACTATATATTTGTTTCCTCCTAAGATTATATACTCAACCTCAAGCCTGTTGAAAATGTCTAATCCAATCACTCACTTTATTCTTTTCCTGATTTCCTAATATCTCTATTGATATATACTTTCCTACATATTTTCCCCAGTTCATCTTTGTGACTGACTCTTCACATGTTCTGACATTTACATTCACTCTCTACTCGAAACCCTTTTGCGAAAGAACTTATGGTCCTAATCTTTTACTCACTCTTCTTCCTAAACCTACAGACGATCATCCTAATCCTACTGACTATCTTTTTTTGACTGGATGTTCTCTTCTACATTCAATTATCCAAGGGGTCCTATGCCATTGTATATGGATTTATCTGAGATAACTGTGCGGAACATAATTCAAAGATAAGTATCCAACTCAAGGGCCCAATTTGCCCTTCAGGGCTTCAAATCTTACTTAAATTTCTGTTTTCATAATTATATTTCCCCTTTCTTGTAAATATCACAGGTTTCAAGTACCATTATTCATCCCACAGAATGATTCCTAACTCAAATTGAACATGCTATTAACCCTAAACATACACTGTTCCCTCAATCTAACTTTACAGAAGAGCAGGATCAGAGTTGGTCTTACAAAAGAGGAATGTAGGGGATCTTCCACCTGCTGAGAACCTCAAAGGTCCATGCAGAAATAATCCCTGGAGAAGTTGTAGGCAGCCATGAAGAACCTGAGAGAGCACAAGTCATCTTCCATGGCAAACATCCTGGTCAGGATGAAGGTTTGTGTCTGAATCAGCCTTTCTCTTCTTAATGTAGAGAAGATGGACCAAACCAGGCCTGTGTGGAGAGATGTTCCTGGGTGCCTATGGTTGATATACCATCCTAACTTGTGAAAGTGTCACAGGAAGTAGGGGTAGCCTCCATCTATTGGGACCGTTGAATGGAAATGTTAGGACAAAGTGGTCGCCAAGGTAGTGACCTCATTCTGTTCCTGAATGAAGTGACCTACCTCACTTTCTTGGAACTATCTGAACTTGGGATCCAGGAATCCAGGCACCCAGAGCGAGTCCCAGTCCCAGTTCCAGTGGGCTCAGTTTTTTGAAATAACCAAGGACAATGTCAGTCTTCCTTGGTACCTACTTATGTGAGGATTGCCAAATGCCAGCAGCGCTCTGAAGAGTGTACTTTCTCAGAAAGCATGTAGTTGTTCATCGCTTGCTGCTCACAACTCCTCAGAGTTGGCCAAGGAGACCAGATCTGAGAAAGGACAAGCCATTTCGGGAAAACATAGTAGGGCCCACGAGTCATTGGACACTCCTGATGGTCACAGACCTATTTGTGAAAACGAGGTGCCTTTGTGGGTGTGGGTGTGAGTTTGTGATTTTGTCTCATGTTCTGAGAATAGGTAGGAAAGGTGGTTTGTTTGGTTTGGAGTGGACTGTGTCTGGTAAGTCCTTTGAGGAGCCGAGTGTTTCTATGTCTGTCCATCTCTCTGTGACCTTGGTTGTAGATATTAGAAAAGAGAATGCATCAATGAATGTGTCCTGTGTAGTAGAAATCTTCCCAGAATTCATCCTACCCAATTTATGAAAGGAATTCAGCTTGCCTTATGGATGGGCAATGCCTACTATCTTCCTAAGTTTCTCTTTTCTTCCTGAATTTTGCCACTCTCCAGAATAGGATCATGGTTTTGTGTCCAAATTATTTACCACCTCCAATCTCTGTGACATAGCCATGTACTGGATAGCTGAAGGGAATTGGAGCATCACAGAAAACCCAGATATCAATGTGACCAGGAATGTCTCAGTGGGGAAACCCTGATTTGGGCCTATTGCTTACCTATTCAGGAAGGCCTTTGCCTCTGGCCACACCTTTGTGAAGCCTGAACAAAACAGTTTTCAAATGGAAATGAATGGACATCACCTGTGGCTCTTTGCTTAATTGCTTAGGGAAGGGATGTGTCTAAATCAGCCACTTGGCCCTGTGTGAGGCTTTGGCTTAGATTCTCAGCACCTGATGGATCTAAAGAAAGATCCCATGTTTGCATCCATAACCAAAATGGCAAAAAGTGCAGTAATTGTGGATGAAGTCTCTCGCCTTCCTCTGTAAGGTTCCTGACCTCCATCAAGTGAGAATAGGGATCCTTTGGGTCAAATGAGCTCTTCAAATCCCTGCAGAGTCTAGCCCATAGTTGCTTGTGTTGTCTCATGACTCCAAATCACATACATAATCAATACATGACAGTGAGTAGGCCTCAAATTGGAGAAGCACAGCAGTATTTAGGGCAGGCCTATTTGATCACTCCTGTTTCACAGGAAGTGTTTCCAGGCCACCCAGACTTTAGGCAAATGAGGGGCAAGGAAGTCTATTTTGGACACTGTCTTGTGCTGCACCCCTCATGGAAACATACAGCCAGAGGTTATGATGAATGTCTATATGGATAAAGATGAGGGTCATGTGGGAGTGTTTTGGTTTAAATTGTGGTCATTTGTGTGGCAGTTGGAAGAGATGACTGGGTCCACCTGCTCTTGAACTTTGGTGTGATTTCCCTTAGAGACTGAGTTCTGGAACTAACCTCAGAGAAGTATTGCCATGAATTGTGCTGGCATTTAAGGAGGCCATGCATGAGAGTCACCCTTGGAACCTGAGATCTAGGCCCAGGTGGCTTTCCAGAGAGCACTGGAAATCTCAGCCGGAATATCACATGATTTTATTCTGAAAAACTTGGCAGCCATAGTTGAGAGTCAAAACACACATGGACCTCACATTGTAGACCTCAACAGCGCTGGCTTCATGTGACCTTTTGGACACTCTTTGGGAAACCTTGCCTGTTATCATTCTCCAGAGCTTTCATTGAAATGAGCTTCCTCACCATTTAATGGTTCCTGAATGAATTGAAACCCACAGTGCCTCCAACTTCATCCTTGAAAAATGGCTAGATAAATAAAATGAAATTTTTGAAATTCCCATGACCAGGTGGCACTGGAGAACCTTTGGATGTCCTGTTGCTGATCAAGAGTGTACCAGACAGTTCCTTGATTGACTGGGTTTCATGAAAATGGTGTAGAACAGAGATGCCATTAAGTTAGAGCCTGCAGAGTAGTGGGCCTAGAAAGTGGTGTGCAGTTGTGTGATAATACATTTGTGTTGTGGCCATGTAGATCTGCCATTGGCTTCCAAATTGCTTGTGACTGACATGGTGCAGGCTGGAGACCCGTATATGTAAAAGCATGTTTTTATATGGAGAGGTTTCAGGGCAATGTTAAGAATCAAGTTTCTATGCACAAGTTGGCAAGCTATGTGCGAAAGAAGCCTGGTTGGTGCATTCTCCTGCAGACCCTGACCCACCGCAAGTTACAGAACTCCGTCTAGCACTGTGTCCCTGTTGAACTTCTTGTATTTTGTGAAGGAAATACCAAACTCCCAGTGCAGCAGCAAAAAACACCACGAAAAGTGGAGGATGACCAAATGGTTCCACAGTCCCCACGGAAAGACACTTAGACCCATGTGGCCACTGTTTACCTACAAAGATTGAATTCAGAACTGCTGCCTCAAGTTTACTGGAAAATAAGAAACCATATCCTTCAGGTCACATAGATGTAGACCCAGCTTTGATGGTCCCACTACAAAGAAAGCTAAAGCTCCTGAAAATAACATATATTTCAAGTACCCAACCTCAGAGGAAGTTTCTCAAGATGTCTTTAGGCTAGCAGACCTCCATGTTTGAGGAGTGTTTACCATGTCCCTTACTTTTGGAAACTCCTCTACCACCTCCAAGGTTGTGAACTCCCGAGAATTTTCCATTCCAGATATGTATTCACAGATTTTCTAACACCACTGTTCTAACTGTGACTTACTTCAGACGAAGGGAATGTCAAAGCTTTGTTCTGGATGAGAGTGGGATGATTTTTGTGTAGCACATATTTGCATACACATTGGATTCATTATCGTATTTTCCATTTGAAATATTGAATCCCAGACAGTAACCCATTACAAACTAGACTCTGACTACTAATCCTAATATGATGCAGTAAAATAACCCAAACAGAATAGAAATGCAAGCAGTTCAGTGGAGGCATGGTGTAGAGTTGGACTTGCCTTTTGCATAAAAAAGGGTAGGTGTTATAAATATAGTCAATTTTCTGTTGAAATAGTTCTCCATGTGTTTTTAATGTTAACAAATATGTGAATTCCTGTCTCCCTCTCTCTGTAGCCTATTCAGCACATGCATTTTTATATACACATATAGAATACTACCTGGTATCACACGTACATTTTTGTGAGGTGGCTGACGTGGCAGATACAAATTGTGAGAAGAGATCACTCCTCCTAAATGTTGTTGGAACTGAAAATTCAATGTATGGGTAAACTTGCTAGTTCAACAACATTATGCATAAATCTATCTTCAATAAAATGAATATTTTTGGATCTGTGGATGATATATATTTCATGGTGAATTTCGATTGATATATATATATTGCTATTTTTAATGTCTCAGTGTGTGTGTGTGTGTGTATACACACACACTCTCCAGATTTTTCAAAATATGAAATGTATGAATCTTATTATACACTCCCTAAATTAATTAATATTCATATATGTGGATTTATAATCAACTTTTCACAAGATTATTCTCAGAGATATTCATCCACCTGAAATACATATTTCTTTCCTAGTACTGAAAAATAACTTGAGTGAATGGTGCATACAAATCCAAATATTTCTACAGTAACTGACCCAGTTTAACATCAATTCAAGTAGATTCCTATGGGACATGATGTGTATTTAACGTTAATTTTTGTCAACACTGCTACATTACTATTTCTTCAATTAATGCACATCATAGGATATATATTTTATCTACAAGTTAGCAAATATTTAGGCATTTGTTTCACTTTCAATCACTTCCTGCTTCAGAACACATGTACACTTCCGGGTTTCTTGACTGGTCTTTTCATGAGACTTCTTTCCAAACACATTATTTTCAATTTCCATAATCACTTTTGAAGCAATACTCACACACTCTTCATGAGAATCCATAACCCTAATATTACAATTAGATATATAACGGGTAGGATTAAATGTATTATATCAATATAAGATTTTCTGTATATTTTCATATATCAATTCAATCCATTATTTAAAGTTGGAACCAGTTATATTATTTATTCACAGTATTGTCTATTCATGCATTATCTCTATATTCATAGACACATGGTTCACCTATTTCTATCCCCAATACTAATTCATACATCTTCATTATATTGCTCCCAGAAATGGTGGAAGAAATACTCCTGTCACCTGATCTACATATACATTTTATTACAGTAATATTCTGGACACACAAAGGAAAGTTCACACTTATGATTGTACCAATGTAAAGGTCGGCCGAGCATTGGAGGAAGAAACCAGGAAGAGACTGTCTCATGAAACAGCAAAGGGCTTTTTGGGGGTCCAGCATGCTGGGGCTCAGAGCTCACTTGAATAGAGAAGAGAGCCCTGAGAACATCTTAAGCAGAGCTTATGTACTTTACTTGGTGAGGGCAGGGAGGGAAATTTATTGATTGGTCAGGTCGAGTGAGTGGTTTGCGTGCCAATGGGAGAGGGAGTACATTCTGCAGTTTGGCAGTTGGGGACAGCACATTCTGGGAACAAGATTAGCAAACAGTTCTCAAGATTTCAACAGTGTTTTGTTAAGCATACAGAAAAACAGGTATTACAAGTACCTATTTTATTAACCTTTCATTCCCCAC
The DNA here is from genome assembly GCF_048772815.1 of Callospermophilus lateralis. Classification (NCBI taxonomy): domain Eukaryota; kingdom Metazoa; phylum Chordata; class Mammalia; order Rodentia; family Sciuridae; genus Callospermophilus; species Callospermophilus lateralis. Next base: position 234,516 of record NW_027512411.1, read on the forward strand.
TTCTCATTCTGGTTACTTTTAATCATAAAAGTGATCATTGGGGGGTCTCTGATTTTATGTCTCCTAGTGAGGTATATTGTTGTCTGATTACCATAAGTTTAACTTATCCAATTTGAGCTTGTAGAAAAGAAACTACACGGTTGAGCAAACAGGTTCCTACAATTAGCATTAATATGAGGATTGTTAATGGACTGGCCAGGGTTGATAAAAGCGTAGGTAACCAGGGGGACTATGTGAACAAAGACACAAACCAACCTTTATGTGCCCCTCTCCTTTGTTGATGCTCTTCAAGGCATCTTTTTAACTTACTCATAAATTTTTTTACAACTCCAGTATGGTCGGCATAAAAACAACATTCTTCCCTCAATGCAGCACAAAGGCCCTCTTCTCTCATGAAGAGGAGGTCCAACCCTCGCCTGTTCTGTAAAACAAATTCAGAGAGAGAGGTTTAAGAGAATGGTCTGAGAATGAGAAAGGAGAGATGTAAAAGAATAATGGGAAAGGGGTTTGGGATTTTCCAGGCAACAAAATGTTGAGCAGTAGAACACGTAGAGCAGAGGAGAAGACAGTAGTGAGTATCCCAAAAAGCCTGTGAGCGATGTTAAATTTTTAGTAACCTGTTTTCACTGATGACAAAAAAAAACTTTAAAGGCCATTTTCATTACATCTTGGATAGGGTGCTGAGGGCTCTCCTTAGCTTTTTGAGCTTTGGTTTAGTTGGTAAGAGGACTTGGTGGGACCTGGTGAGGGCACTGACAGGAGAAGAGAGGAGTGAGTGGGTGGATGGGTACCTCAGTACTTGTTACCTCAGCAAGGGGGCAATGGTCTAAGAGCCGGCAGAGGCTTCGGTTTTTGATCTAGTAATTGGAGGGGAGAAATCAGGTTGCTTATGTGGGAGTGACAGCAGAGAGTCTGGAGCAGAAAGCAGAGGGTGAGGATCTATTAGAGAAGCATAGTTCAGGATGTGAGTGAAGGAGGGAAAAGGCCTCCACATAGGGGAATTTCCTTCCACCATTTGAGCACTTTCCGAAGTCAAAAAGGTCATGCAGAATTTGAGCATCTAGAGACCCCTCTGGGGGCCATCGGTTTTTTGTTGTCTAATTGGTAATATGCCCAATGCTGAGTACTGAATTTGATGAGGAGTTTGGGTTCCACCAGGCAGCCCCTGTATGCTTACATCCCATGACTTACAGAAGAAGTCGGCATTTCCCCCACACAGCCCTGGCTGTTTGTGGGTTTGATAGTCCGCTGAGCAAACATAGTAATCTGGGCTAGCCAACCTGTATTTGGCTCACGTGTCCCTACATCCATAATGTTTGTTTCCATTGCGTATGGCACGGAAAAGATTTAATGGAATTTTAGTGGGATCCCCTTCATCAGGGATATCCCAACAGGAAAGACCTATAGCCAGCTGACAAATGTCTGGGTAGAGAGATGGCCACCAGGTCCCTAAGGGGGCTGTATGCAAGATAGAGCATACTTCTAGTACAGTATGATTTGTGATCAGCCATCGCTGCTGAACAGGCTGATGAGGTTTAGGACTACTATTGGCCAAGGGGAGAGTCTATAGCCTTATGCACATGGCGAATACACAATTTGAAAGGATTACCAGTCATTTCTATTTTCCAGCCAGAGTCTGGACAGGGCGCAGGCTTGAGATGAGAGGCATGGATCCTGGAAGTGATTCCCTCTACCTTTACCACTGTAGGTGTTATAAGTAGCACCTGGTATGTTCCTTTCCAGCGGGGTTCCAGGGATGACACCTGATGTCGTCTTATGTAGATGAAGTCTATTACTTGATATTGATATGGAGTCCCCTCGTCCCCAGGTTGGTAGGTAGTGGCCAGCTGTTTCCACAGATATCACTGTCTTCTTTCAAGAACTTTAACTCTGTCAACTCAGGAGGTGCGGAAGGGATCATTAGGTCTTAGAGTTGGGGTTATGTCCCTTACTGGAGGAGGGACCATAGAGAATTTCATAGCGCGTGAGATTACACAAAGAAACAGAGGGAGTATGAGTATTTCTTGCATGAAACAGTGCATAAGGCAGGAGCATAGTCCAAGTTTTTATGCTGATATCTAAGCTTAATTTTGTTAAGGTCTCTTTAATGCTTCTATTTATTTATTTTACCTGTCCTGAGCTCTGGGGTCTATAAGCACATTGTAACTTCCAATTAATCCCCAGGGTCCTGGCTAACCCCTGACTTACAAGGCCATGAACGCCAATCCATTTTCAGACCCTATTACCTTAGGCAGTCCGTATCTAGGAAAATTATCTTTCAGGATCTTCTTGAATACAATTTGTGCCTTTTTTTTGTGGGAAGGCTTCAATCCATCCTGAAAATGTACCTACAAAAACTTGGAGATATTTAAGTCCATACCATGCTGGCTTAATTTCAGTAAAGTCCACTTCCAAGAATTGTCCTGGTCTGGATCTTTGTAGGTGGTTAACTGCAAGAAACTTGGAAGGGTAAGCATTAACCAATTGACAGGCCTGACAGGCTTTTGTTACTTGTTCAGTTATTTCCTTTCGCTCTGAGTTGGTTAGTGGAAAACTCTGTTCTTTATTCTTCAGGAATGCCTGAAGTTTCTTTGAACCAATGTGAGTGAGTTGATGTACATTTTTAACGTACCATAGGGCTTTCTGAAAATGCAGGCTGGGCTCAGTGAAGTTGAGGATTTCAGTTTCAGTGTCATTAGATGTTGTCAAAAGCTTGCTGGTGCTCAGGGGTCCATTAGAATTGGGCATCTCCTTTTAACAGCGGGTATAAAGAAGCAGCTAAGGACGCAAACCCGCGTATCCATAACCTGCAAAAGCCAGCAGTCCCAAGAAACTCTCTGAATTGTCTGCTATTAGATGGGGGTGGTATATGCTCAATGGTTTCTTTTCTGGGCTCAGTGAGCCATCGTTTACTGCCCCTAAGGGAATATCCCAGGAAGATTACTTCTTTCTGGCAAATTTGGGCCTATTTGGCAGAAGCACTATACCCGAGTTGAGCAAGCTCGGAAAATAGTGCTTGGGTCCCAGACTCACAGTTTTCCTTGGTGTTGGCTGCCAGTAGCAGGTCATCCACATATTGAAGCAGGGTGTCTTCAGGGTGCGTAGTTCTGAAGTTGTTGAGATCTCTAGGGAAGGCTTCATCAAAGAGAGTGGGGGAAATTTTGAACCCCTGTGGGAATCTAGTCCAAGTTAGTTGACCAGACGTTCTGGTTTCTGGGTCTACCCACTCGAAAGCAAATAGCAAATGACTATCTTTATGCAGATGCAAGCAAAGAAAGCATTTTTTTAAAGTACAGAACAGTATAGCAATTCCGCTCAGGGTTCAGAGTGCTAGGCAGATTGTACAGATAAGGTACCGTGGGGTGAATGTTCTGCACTCTGTTGTTGATCTCTCTTAGGTCTTGAAGGAAGCGATAGACCCCAGTTCCTGGATTTTTTTACTGGTACCAGGGGTGTGTTCCAGTTTGAATGACTGGGCCTTAGGACCCCTAAGGCCAGATATTTCTGAATACATGGCCTTATCCCATCTTTAGCTTTCTTGCTCAGAGGATATTTTTTGACATTGATTGGGTGGGCTGTAGTTATTAACCCCACTGTTATTGGAGGTTGTTTCATGGCTAGGCCTAACTCAGCAGTTTTTTCCTAGGCATCTGCAAAATCTGTTATCCATTTCTGGGGTAGCTTGCCTGTTTGATCAGTCTTGGGGGGGTGACGAGTTGATGTTCATCTTCTACTGACATAGTTAAAGCCGTGACTATAGGAGTTTCTACTGAAGGTTTTAGAAATTTCACTTGGGGGCCTTCAGGGATAAAAGTTATTCTGGCCTGGAGATTGTTGAGCAGATCTCTGCCCATCAATGGGGGGGGCATTCTGGGATTACTAGAAAGGAGTGATGGATTTTTCCTTTCCCCAGGACCATGGTCCTCTTAGTTGTCTAAGCCCCATATTTACTGCCATTAGGCCAATGAACTAGAGTTATTTTATTTGATAGATGGCCCAGTGGTGTCTTAAGGGCTGAGTATACTGCCCCTGTGTCCACTTCAAAATTTACTCACTGCCGGCAAGTTCTTTGAGTTCTTTTGGCAGGGCCAGCTTCCTCCAGGGAAGGAGGGGCTGTGTGTGCCACGGGGTAGTCATCTGGAGAGAGCTGGGCTGGCCTAGATTCCTCCAATGGTGGAGAGTCTGAGTCACCAGCAGGGGAATCACTTAGAGGGAGTTGGGGGTTGGGGGACGAGGACAGGGCATAAGGAGGGGGAGAAGAGTCCAGTAGAGTCTTGAGACTCAGGGAGAACAGAGGGTGGAGGAGGAGGAGGAGAGGGTTTGAGAGATACAATCGTGGGGGAAGCAGTAGGAGCGGGGGCAGGTTCAAGGAAAGGTTTCACATATGGAGAAGGAGATTTGCAGAGGTCCTGCTAAGTTAAGATATATTGCTGTTGATCTGGATGGCTAAGTGGCCCTGGCTGAAAGACAATATCTCTGAGTTTTTAAATTAGTGAGAAGTAGAAACATCCTTCTGGGGGCCATCCCACTGCGAAGGTGGGTCATTCTGAGGCACAGAGTGTCTACCAGGTCCGGCGTTTTACTGAAAAAGAAAGATTCTGAGCCCTTAAGCAGACTTTGGTCCACTGATCAAGGGTCAGGGACAGAGGCGTTGAAGTGCTCTGTCCCATATGAAAGATACACAAACAGTGAAACCAATGACACACGACACAGACAAGACAAGACAATAAAGACAGGCAATGGACGTCCAGTACTGAGACCAGGACAGAGTAGCCGGCAAAACCTGATGGGCGGGCAATACCGAATCCAAAACAAAATATCACTGAGTCGAGGAGACTATTGTTACTCGATTTCCCGAGACCTCCAGGGCGTCCCCCAGAGACATGACCTGTGGCTCTGTGACACGTCTGTCAGCCACCCTCAGAGAGAGCTCATGCTCATCACCGATAGCCATTATGCCCATCCCTAACCTGAAACCTGAAACCAGAAAGAGGCACCTTACTCACCCTGAGAGGAGCCCATTGTCTGTCTTTCATCCACCACTGCTGGATCTCCCTGCGGCCCTCAGATGTAAAGTTCGGGCGAGCGTTGGAGGAAGAGACCACCAAGAGACTGTCTCATGCAACAGCCAAGGGTCCAGAATTCTGGGACTCAGAGCTCACTTGAATAGAGCAGAGGGCCCTGAGAACAGCTTAAGCAGAGCTTATATACTTTCCTTGGAGAGGGCAGGGAGGGAAGTTTATGGATGGGTCAGGGCGAGTGGGCGGTTTGCGTGTAAACGGGAGAGGGAATACATTCTACAGTTTGGCAGTTCGGGACAGGACATTCTGGAAACAAGATTAGCAAAAAGTTTTCAAGATTTCAACAGTGTTTTGTTAAGCATACAGAAAAACAGAAAGTGACAACTACCTATTTTATGTAATTTCACCAAAGCCTAAATGTAAAGTGAGCATGGATTACTAAAAACATTCTTGTCCAGGTTGCCTAATGCTCACAAATGTCAATTCTCTTCGTGACTACATATTTGTTTCTTCCTAAGATTATATATTCAACCTCAACCCTGTTGAAAATGCCTAATCCTATGACTCACTTAATACTTTGCCTGATTTCATAATGTCTCTATTGATATCTGCTTTCCTACATATTTTCCCCAGTTCATCATTGTGACTGACTCTTCACATGGAATGACATTAAAATTCACTCTCTAACTGAAACTCTATTGATAAAGAACTTTGGTCCAAATCCTATACTCACTCTTCTTTCTAAACCTACCGACTATCTTCCTAATCCTAACAACTATCCCTTTTTGACTGGAGGTTCTCTTTGACATTCAATCATCCAAGGTACAACGTCCTATGCCATTGTATATCGATTTATCTGAGACATCTGTGCAGAAAGTATTTCAATGCTACGTATCCCAATCAAGGGCCCAATTCTCTTCTGGGCTTCAAATCTTACCTAGATTTCTGTTTTTCATACTTGAATCATACGTCTATATTCTTATAAATATCACAGATTCCCAGTACCATTATTCATCCCACAGAATGATTCCTAACCCAAATCAAACCTGATATTAACCCTAACTACACAGTGTTCCCTCAATCTAAATTTAGAGAAGAGCAGGGACAGAGCTGATCTTAAAATACAGAAATGTAGGGGATCTTCCACCTGCTGAGAACCTCAGAGGTCCATGCAGAAAGGATCCCTGAAGAAGATGTAGGCAGCTATGATGGACGTGAGAGAGCAAAAGTCATCTTCCATGGCAAAAAACCTGGTCAGGATGAAGGGAAGTGTATGAATCAGCCTCTCTCTACTTAATGTAGAGAACATGGACCAAACCAGGCCTTTGTGAGAGCTGTTCTTTGGTGCCTATGAATGATATATCATTCTAACTTGTGAAAGTGTCACAGGAAGTAGGGGCAGCCTCCAGCTCATGGAACACTTGGAAGCAACTGTTAGAACAAAGTGTTTGGCAAGGCAGTGACCTCATTCAGTTCCTAAAGGAAGTGACCTACCTCACTTCCTTGGTAATGGAACTCTCTAAACTTGGGATCCAGGAAGCCAGGTACCCAGAGCCAATCCCAGTCCCAGTCAAAGTGGGCTCACTTGTTTTGTGTACTAAGGACAGAGTCACTCTTCCTTGGTACCTACTGATGTGAGGATGGCCAAATGCCAGTGTCATTCTTGAGAAGGCAGGTAGTGTCTCACCACAGGCTCCTGACAACCTCACACATTTGGCCGAGGAGACCAGATCTGAGAATGGATAGTCCATTTCAGGGGAACATAGTATGACCCACCAGTCAGAGGACACTCCGGATAGTCACAGACCTACTTGGGGGAAGGAGGTGCCTTTTTGCGTGTGGGTGTGAGTTTGTGGTTTTTTCTCATGTTCTGAGAATAGGTAGAAAAGGCGGTTTGTTTGGTTTGGAGTGGACTTTTTCTAGTAAGTTGTTTGATAAGGCGAGTGTTTCTATGTCTGTGTATCCCACTTTGTCCGTGGTTGTAGACATTAGAAAAGAGAATGCATCAATGGATGTGTCCTGTCTAGTAGAAAGCTTCCCAGCATTCATTCTGCCCAATTTGTGAATGGACTTTGACTCGCCTTATGGATGGGCAATGCCTACTCTCTTACTACCTTGCTGTTTTCTTCCTGAATTCTGGCCACTCTCGAGACTAGGCTCATGGTTTTGTGTCCAAGATATGTATCACCTCCAAGCTCTGTGACATGGCCATGTACATGATAACTGAAGGGAATTGGAGGATCTCAGAAAACTCAGATAGGAATGTGACCAGTAAAGTCTCAGTGGAGAATCCTTGCTTTGGGCCATTTGCTTACCTATTGTTCCATTGCCCTGAATGTCAGGAAGGTCTTTGCCTCAGGCCACCCCTTTGTGAAGCCTGAACAAAACAGTTTTCAAATGGAAATGAATTGGCATCACCTGTGGCTCTTTGCTTAATTGCTTTGGAAAGGGATGTTTCTTAATCAGCCTCTTGGTCCTGTGTGAGGCTGTGGCTTAGATTCTCAGCACCTGATGGATCTAAAGAAAGATTCCGTGTGTGCTACAAAACCAAAATGGTCAAAATAGCAGTCATTGTGTATGAAGATTCTCGCCATCTTCTGTAATATTTCTGACATCCATCAAGTGAAAATAGGGATCCTTTGGGACAAATGAGTTCTTCAAATGCCTGCAGAGGCTAGACCATAGATGCTTGGGTTTTCTCATGACTCCAATTCACATAAAGAATCTATAACTGGCAGTCATTAGGCCTCAAATTGGAGAAGTGAAGCCGTAATAAGGGCAGGCCTATTTGATCACTCGTGGTTCACAGGAAGGGTGTTCAGGCCACACTGACATTAGGGAAAATAGGGGCAAGGGAGCATATTTTGGACACTGTCTTGGACTGCGCCCCTTATGAAAACCTCCAGCCAGAGAATTTGATGAGTGTCTATATGGAAGAAGATGAGGGCCATGTGGGAGTGTTTTGGTTTTAATTGTGGTCATTTTTGTGGCGGTTGGAAGACATGACTGTGGCCACCATGACTGGAACTCTGGTGTGATTCCCCTTAGAAACTGAGTTCTGGAACTGTCCTCAGAGAAGAATTGCCATGAATTGTGTTGGGATTTTAGGAGGCCACTCATGAGAGTCGCCCTTGGAAACTGAGATCTAGGCAAACTCAGATGGAGACTGCTGAATAGTGACACAGAGCTGTGGTGCACAGGTGTGTGATAAAACATCTCTGGTGGGGCCATGTGGATCTGCCAATGACTTCCAAATGGCTTGTGGCTGAAATGGTGCAGCGCGTAATCCCTTATACGTTTGACCTCTTCATATAAAGGCATCTTGTTATATGGAGAGGTTTCAGGGCAATGTTCACAATCAGGTTGCAATGGTTAAGGGGGCAAGCTATGTGGGATAGAATCCTGGTTGGTGTATTCTCCTGCAGACCCTGACCCACCACACGTATGAGAAATTCCTCCAGCACTGAGTCCCTGTTGATCTCCTTGTATTTTGTGAAGCAAATACCAAACTCCCAGTGCAACAGCAAGAAACACCATGAAAAGTGGAAGATGAGCAAATGGCTTCACAGTCCACAAGGGGAGGCACTTAGCCTTCAGTGGCCACAGTTTCCCAACAAAGAGAGAATTCAGCACTGCTGCCTCATGTTCATTTGAAAATAAGAAACAATATCTTCCAGGTCACATATATGCAGACCCAGCTTTGATGGTCTCACTACAAAGGAAGCTAAAGCTCCTGACAACAACATATATTTCAAGTGCCCAAGGTCAGGGGCAGTTTCCCAAGAAATTTTAGGCCGGCAGAGCTCCATATTTGTGGAGTGTTTACCTGTTAGACCAGGACATGACAAAAGACCACTGACTTCAATTAAAATCAAATTAAACCAAGCTTATTATTTCCACTGGCTTCCTCTCCCTCTAAAAATGGTGGAAACTAGACAGCAACCCCACCTTTCCTACAGCCCACCTTTATAGCCCAGAAAGTTACACAAAGGCAGGTTACAGATAAGAGAACTCGGAGAAGCATCACATTAATGCTAGTTTACATTTTTTGTTTTTTGCTGGCCCCTCATCAGAATTTATCAGGACCATTAGAGCCTCAACGACTGTCGTTGTCTGGCCAGGGAAGGCCAATATTTATGAGGTGTCACTAAAGTTTCAGAGAGGGCTGCTATCTGGTCAGAGAGCCAGGCATGGGTGAGTTCAAGGCATGGGCAGGCATTCAAAGCAGATTCAGAATTTGCAGTAATGTATAGTAAAGCCAAAATTATCTTTTCATGGTTTTGTGGCAAGATGGCTCCCAATTTTAATAAATGATCATGTTGGGTCTATCATTCCCCCTTTCTAATGTGCCCCTTCCAAATCTTTGATAGGGTAGGAAAAGAGCAATGAGGGAATTTTAATTTTTCAGGTAACAGTCTCCAAATTTTTAGAACTCACCCAAAACTGGATTCCTGATTTTACCTGACATAATTAATTACTTATCTTGATAGTCTATTTATTTTTGGCTCCATAGTTGTTAGACGAGAGGCGTCACTCATTTTGGCGTCTTCAGAGCTGAGAGAGGGTGACGTGAGTGGGCACAGCATATGGGACATGACTTGTCTTTTAGAAGTCAGTTGAGGGACATGGGTTGCCTTTTAGAAATCAGTTCGGTTTGAAGTCTGGTTGGGGAAGAACAGGTTGTAAAGTCATCTGGGGATGGGTTCTTCTATGTGAGAAACAAAAACCATGAGTACTGAAAGAATGTTGCAGCAGCTGGAACATGTCACTGTATAGAAGTTCCCTCAGCAGGCTTTAATATCCCCAGTTATCAGAATGTCAACTTAATATTTAACATTTAGTGTTACATTTGTCCCTCCCCATAAGATACATTTTAATAATTTAATGTCATCTGATCTTGCAAAATTCTTTTACTAGTATGACCTCTGTGTGTAATAGAGAAACCTTTAATTCTGTTACTCAGGGCTGGATGATCATACTAGCAAACACCAAGCCTACCTGTGTAGGTTAGGAATATCTGTAGGCCTTAAACTTAAAATTTGTGCCTCTGGCAGCTCCTCTTGATAGTCACTTTTTATAGTTATCAGGGATTGCTGACTGAGAATCCTTCTTTGTGGCCTCCAGTCTTACTTATTTTGGGAGGATAGCATAAAGTGAATACCTTAAAATATTATTATTATTATTATTATTATTATTATTATTATTATTATTATTATTTAAAATGTCAGGAATGGCTGTATTTTGGTTTTAACTCTCTTTGCTAAGTGTTTAAGATGAAGCTGTCAAACTGACTTTGTTTCTATCTATTGTTAACATTAGCTGAGTTTTATGAAAGTCATTCCTGGGGAAACTTGAGAGCAGCTTCTCAGTTCTGCTGGTGCCATTTGCGCTAGGTGGGTCCAGGTCTTGCTTGACCATGGGGCTTCCCTCAGAAGCATCAAAGATGTCTCCCTTCTCTGATGACTCTCTTCTTCATAGCAAATGCCCTGATTGGCTTTCTGTTTTCCAGTGGTCTCATTAATCTCCCTAATTGGGAGGTTATGAGGCCCAGAGTTGCAAAGCTTTTAGAGAAGTCCCCTGTTCAATGGATTCAGACTGACTCAGAGGGCAAGAGCCAAATATTGGTTTTCTTGGCTCTTTTCATGTAAATTTAATTTTAAATCCTAATCTTAATTATCCAGCAAATAAATTTTAACAGCCTTATATTAAGAGTACTGGGGTTTAATGTCTATAAGTTTATAATTATTTATCTTTTTATTAATTGGGATCTGTATTGTAGGTGTCTTGTAGGTGATGACTTATTATCTTAAATTAACCCATGCTGTGTTCTTAAAGCAACACTTCTGTAAAACACTAACAGGGAATCTTTAGATCACTTATAAGGAAATTACAAAATAAAATTTTTTAACAAGTGTAAAAATACTTAGTTCGTGTAATAGCTCCCCTGAATTTTTTAGCTGAGTTATACATTATATCCCCTGTTTGAGATCCTAGTAATCTTAACAGAAAACAAAACAACTTTTGAACATAACTTTAAATGAAACATAATCTTACCTACAGCTTTCGTAGTCATTCTCACATGTAGTAATATGGGACACAGAGCCTTATCTCAGGTAAGGCAGGGCTCTTTATAAATATTAAGTGTTTTAGTTCTAAAGATGAACTTTGTTTTTTTAATATCATTTTACAAATTTTATATAAATTGTTTGAGGTCACATGAACATTAGCTAACAACATAGGATATCACATTTAAAACATGAATTTAATAAACACTGAAAGTTTTTAACCTTTGCATAGATAAGGCTCTCATTAACATAAAAATACATTTAAATTGTTCCCCAATGTAAAAAGTAACATAAAACTTTACATATCTTATTGAAAACAGGTAAATGAATGCCCAATATATTTTTTTTTACTATACAACTTCAGAACACCAGCTTGGTATAATGCTCTTTTAAAGTTTCTACCTTACAGACTTGTATACCTGAAAGATAGGAGCACATTAATAGCATCACAATTACATTGATGTTTCTACATTAAGCAAGTTTAGCTTTTAAAGAAATGGCAGTACAGGGCTCTAAAATAACAGTTCTTATTTAATCAGTTGTTTAATTTTTATGGTTGCTTGCTCTAGAAAAAATAAAACTTAATAAAACACAATGTTATGGGTAAACTTATGTTTTCAGAAATTTTTGTCTCTTTAACACATGACTGATTTTTACAATCTTATACAGACTTTATTACACACTTCTACAGACCTTAGTAAATCAATCAGATATCTAACAAAAGTACTCATGAATGAGTAATCCCATATCAAATTTACTTTACTTATTTATCAAAATATTAGACAAATGTATTGAAGATTGTAAACCATTTTTTTTGTTGAAGGAAAAGTCCTAGAACCAAGTCATATTAGAATTTTTGTAGACATTAATATTTTATTAGATTTTTGAACACCTAGAAAAACTTGTAAGCTGAGTTTTAAAGACATTTATTTTTATCTGTTTATCCAATTTAAATTCAACAATTTAAATCACGTGAATTAAAGATCTTTAGATCCACTTTGTAAAATTTGTTTTTATGAGCGTTGTTTTTATGAGTGCACTTTATATATGTTAATTTGTGTATCATATATATGATATACGGACATATGTATATATAGATATACAACACATAACAACAGTGTGTACACATAATAATAGTAAAGGTCTTGTAGCTTTTCACAGGTGAAATATCCATTGCAATGTTTCAAAAACTCCACAGTTGGTCAAAGATAGAACTGATCAGAAAAACATTAACCTAGGTCTGTAGGATCAAAATCATGAGCTCAAAAAAAAAAATAAAGAATCTAAGGAAAAAAATAAGAGTTCTAGAAAAAATGACTGGTAATTAATTAGTAAATACCATACAATTTAACTTTTTTTTTCTCTTAGGCCTCAGATCTGTCTCCTACTAAGTTAGCAGGCTTCTTTCATTTGCATTTCAACATAAGTCCTGGCTGAGGTCCAGAAGGAACAGGGAAAAGCTGCTAATCTGAGCAGACACCTCAGGCCTAAGGCATTTCAACCATAATATTCAGGTTTGGATGTTGAAAATTATCATACAAGTTTAAGATACAATTCACAAAATTTTATATCTTTACATCTTTTTTTTGTCAACAGATACCATACTATGATTTACTATCCTTGTCCAATTTAATGCACTGCTACACACAGTGACATTTTCCCAGGCTACCCAGTTCAAAATTGGTGAAAAATAGCCTGAATGATTGGGAAGTTACTTGCCAACTTGGAAGTTGTGTTGTTTAGTTTTCCATCCTAAGTATTTAAGTTCTCTGACATGAATTATCTGAAATCATAAACTAAACAATTACCTAAACCCGACTTTTAACTGCAAGATTGTGCAATGCTTTAAAAACCCATTCAGATACCAGATTGTTACAATAAAACATCATCATTTAGACACACATTCAGCTAAGATCATTCCCAAGAAACAATTTATAATATCAACATATCATTGCACATGTCTTAAAGGGCCAGAAAAAAAGACACAAGACAGACAGAAAGGAGCTCCAGAATATGGCTGACAGACAGAAGCCTTTGAAACAGAGCAGATAAGAGAAAAATCAACTACACCAGTGGAACCATAGATGTCCCCACAAGGGAACCAGATGTTTTCACAGAGGGACAACCTGAAATGTAATATCAAGGGTCTCCATGCTTACTTTACTGCATTTAGTGTCCCCTTTTTCTTTTTCTCTTTTTTAAAAAAACAGAGGTGGCATAATCCTTACAGTGCAGGGAAGGAAGGAGGTAATTCTCTGAAAAAACAGGGCTTTGGCAGCTGCTGGGAGTCGCTCAGTCCCTCCTTATACTTACAGGATTAGCTCTTCTGGTTTCGTTCCACACCAAGCACGCTCCATCTCCTAACATTTTAGTAGTCAGCTCTCAAAAATTTCCGGGGCGGTGGGGGGTACCAAAATTTGTAACTTAAAGTTCACTTCCTGAATTTGAAGTCAATTCATGCCAATTTAATAATGAGGACAGGGTTTGAGAAAAAGAAAAAGGGAGTTTTACTGCTTTGCTAACAAAGGAAAAACACAGGGGTCTCTGCCCAAAGGTTGTAACTCTCTTTGTCTGAAGGGACAAGGGGTTTTAAAGGAGTTTCAATTGTTAACCTGGGAGATACTCAGTTCTTACGTCCCCAGCAGGCATTGCCCTGTGCAGTGTGTGTGCTCCAGGTAGCCAGCTAGTGGCTTCTCTTATCCTGCTTAACAAAGGGGGGTAAAGTTCATCACAGTTCTTTAAAACACAGTTCAAAGGGATGTCAGTCTTACATGCTTTATTACCCATTTTCATGTCCAATATCCTTAAGTTTTTTCCACAGAAATCACACAACAAAACACACAAAAACAAACAAACAAAAAACATGTAGAACACAGAAAAAAAAAACACAAAAAAAACAGAAACTAGGCGCAGAAACAGAAAAACAGAGGAGCAATGGAGCATCTTGCTAATGCTCCGGGATAGGAACTTCTGTGTGTCTGTTGGCACCTCTCTACCCTTTCAGAGGAATTCACTACAGAATAGAACAGAGGACAGAATGATTCTCGTTACTGTCCCAGACAGGAGTATATGTGTGCCTCCCCAGGCCACCTCTCTGTCATCAGAAGAGATCTCCCTTTACCGGATATCAAATGTTATATAGGTGCTACTTACCAATGGAGGCCTCCTCCATCATGAGCTTGCTAATTGTTTTAGTGCGGTGGTTCACTGCAGCTCTCCCAGGACCAAAAGCTCACTCCAAGGCCTTGGAACTTGCCTCTCCAGGACGGAGCCCTGGAGGGAAGGCCAGCTTCAGAATTTCCAGCAGTCTGGTCTTGTGATCTGTTGCGGCAGGTTCATCTCGCTGCGGAATTACAAAATGTTAGACCACGATTCAAGAAAAGACCACTGACTCCAATTAAAGTCAAATTAAGACAAGCTTATTATTTTCAGTGGCCGGGCTGCATCTTCCTCTCAAAATAGTGGAAACAAGACAGCAAACCCACCTCTCCTACAGCCCAGCTTTATAGCCCAGAAAGTTACACAAAAGGGGCGTTACAGAAAACAGAATTTTGATAAGCATCACACTAATTTTTGTTTACATTTTTTTTTGCTGGCCCTAGAATCAGAAATTATAGGGACCATTAGAGCCTCAGAGAGGGTCGTTGTATGGTCAGGGAAGGCCATTATTTATGAGGTGTCACTGAAGTTTCAGAGAGGGCTGCGATCTGGTCAGAGAGCTAGGCATGGGGGAGTTCAAGGCATGGGCAGGCATTTCAAGCAGGTTCAGAATTTGCAGTAATTTATACTAAAGCCAAAATTATCTTCATGGTTTTGTGGAAAGATGGCTCCTAATTTTAATAAAAGCTTAGGTTGGGTGTATCAACCGTGTCCCTTACTTTTGGAAACTCCTCTACAACCTCCAAGGTTGTGAACTACTGAGCATTTTCCAATCCAGATATGTATTCACAGATTTTCTAACTCTTCTCCTCTAATTGTGTCTTACTTGAGGCCAAGGTAATGTCAAGACATTATTCTGGATGAGAGTGGGAAGATTATTGTGCAACACATATTTGCATATACATTGGATTCATTTTCCAATTTTCCATTCGAAATACTGAATCCCTGACACTAACCCATAGCTTACTAGATTCTAACTACTAATACTAACATGATGGAGAAAAATAACCCAAATAGAATTGAAATACAAGCATTTCAGAGGAGGCATGGTGTATACTAGAATTGCCTTTTGCAAGATAAAGGGTAGGTGTTATAAATCTAGTGAATTTTTTATTAAAATATTTCTCCATGTGTTTTAAAAATGAACAAATATGTCAATTCCTGACTCCCTTTCTCTCTAGCCTATTCCGCACGTGTATTTTTATATGCACATATAGAATCCTACCTGGTATCACACGTACATTTGTGTGAGGTGCCTGACTTGGCAGATACAAATTGTGAGAAGAGATCACTTCTCGTAAACGCTGTTGGAACTAAAAATTCAACCTATGGGTGAGCTTCCTAGTAGAACATTATACATAAATCCATTTTCAGTAAAATAAATATTATTTTTCCATCTGTGGTTGGTATATATTTTATGATGAATTACGTTTTTCATATATATATTGCTACTATTTAATGTCTGTGTGTATTTTGTGTGTATGTATGTGATGTATGTGTGTGTGTGTGTGTGTGTGTATGTATATATATATATATATATATATATATATATATATATATATATATACACACTCTAAAAATATTTCAAAATATGAATTACATGTGTCTTATATACACTCTCAAAATTCATTCTTTTTCATGTATGTGGATTAATAATCAACTTCTCACAAGATTTATCTCAGAAATATTCATCCACTTGAAATACATATTTGTTTTCTATAACAGAAAACTCACTACAGCGAATGGTGGTTACAAATATCAATATTTCTACAGTAACTGACCCAGTTTAACATCAATGCAAGTGAATTCCTATGGGACATGATGAGTCTTTTGACGTTCAATTTCATTCAACACTGGTACATTAATATTTCTTCACTTTTTGCACTTCATAATATATATATATTTCATCCACAAGTTCACAAATTTATATGCATTTGTTTCACTTTCAATCACTTCCTGCTTCAGAACACATGCATTCCTCCAGGTTTCTTGACTGGTCTTTTCATGAGACTTCTTTCCAAACACATTATTTTCAATTTCCATAATCACTTTTGAAGCAAAACTCACACACATCATGATAAACCATAACCCTAATATTACCATTAGGTGTATTACTGGTTGGAAAGAATGATTGTATATCAATATAAGATTCCCTGTATAATTTCAGATGTGAATTCAATCCATTATTTAAAGTTGGAACCAGTTACATTACTTATTAACAGTATGGTCAATTCATGCATTATCTCTATTTTCATAAACACAGGGTACATCTATTTGCACCCCCAATAATAATTTATAGTCTTCAAATATTGCTCCCAGAAATGGTGGAAGAAATACTCATGCACCTGATCTACACATACATTTTGTCACAGTAATATTCTGGACACAAATGCAAAGTTCACACTTATGATTGTACCATATCCTAAGTGGAAAGTGAGCATGGATTCCTAAAACATCCATTTCACCTTTGTCTAATGCTCTCAAATATAAATCCTATTGGTGACTACATATTTGTTTCTTCCTAAGATTATGTATTCAACCTCAAGCCTGTTGAAAATGTCTAATCCTGTCACTCACTTTATACTCCTTCTGAATATACTCACATGAATAGAGCAGAGAGCCCTGAGAACAGCTTAAGCAGAGCTTATATACTTTCCTTGGAGAGGGCAGGGACAGAAATTTATTGATGGGTCAGAGCGAGTGGGCGGTTAGTGTGAAACTGGGTGAGGGAATACATTCTGCAATTTGGCAGTTGGGGACAGCACAATCTGGGAACAAGATTACAAACAGTTCTCAAGATTTCAACAGTGTTTTGTTAAGCATACACAAAAACAGGAAGTTACAAGTACCTTTTTTATTAACCTTTTATTCCCCACTTCTTCTTCTTGCTACTTTTAATAATAAAGGTGATTATTGGGGCATGTCACATTCTATGTCTGCTAGTGGGGTATTACCATAAGTTTAACTTGTCCAATTTGAGCTTGGAGAAAAGAACTTACATGGTTGAGCAAACAGGGTTTTATAGTTCGCAATAATATGAGGATTATTATTGGACAGGCCAGGGTTGATAACCAGGGGGACTGTGTGAACCAAGACTCAAACCACCCTTTTTGGGCCTCTCTCTCTCGTTGACGATTTTCAAGGCATCCTTTTATTTTACTCATTGGTTTTTTTTTACAACCTCATTATGGTCGGCATCAAAACAACATTATTACATCAATGCAGCACAAAGGCCCCCTTCTCTCATGGAGGGGAGGTCCAACCCTCAACTTGAGTGTAAAACAACTTCAGAGAGAGATGTTAAAGATTCCTGCAAAGCTGTGATGGAGGTTTCTATTATCTTTAAGTTTTGGTCTCTTGCTGCTTCTATTTGGGTCATTTGTTGTGTACCATGGAGCAGGGCAGTGGTTCCTGTGACTACCCCTGCCACAACTCCAATTCCTAATATGATGGCTAAAGTGAGGGATATATGTTCCCAGTGGAACCGGGTTGTATGCCCCCCTGTTTGATCTTCAAATGAACCTTGGTCATTATAGAGCAATCTGGGACACATCTTCACCATTACACAATTAATCACATCTGTTGACCATTTCATGAAAACATAAACAATGTTTAAGTATATAGAATTATACTGTTGTAGGGACGGACAAGGCACGGCACCTACGATAGCACCAAAGACAGGGAAACAGTCCTATTTGGTTGCAACCGGATTCAGAGGGCATTGCTTCTGTTGTAATCAATTAACTCCCTGAACCCCAATTTTAGGTAGTTTTAGAATTTTGTACCCAACATGAAAGAGAAGGGACTCAGAAGTTCACAGTCTGCAGAAATTCACAAAACGAAGCTTTTTTTTTTTTCTGTTTTTTCCTCTATTGTGGGCAAGTTAACTTTTCAAGGACACCTGGGAGGCAGAGAGCTTTTTTTTTCCTTTTCTTTTATCCCCCTGCCAACTGTTACCATGGAGCCCAGTTTGTAACTTTTTATCTTAGAAATGTAGCCATCTCTGTGAAGCCCCAGCTCAAGGCCAGAGACCTTGTTCACATATTCTATGAAAAACTATTAAGGGGGTGTCTAGCTTAGGAGTGCTGATTTTTCCAGCCAGTAGGCAAGTAGAACAGGGCAACAGAATAAGAGGAAGTTAATCTACACTGAACTCATTTATAGAGACTCTTTTGCTGAAAGTCCTAAAGTCAGCCATGGTGAAGACTTCTGGAGAAGTTCAGTGAAGATTTTTCTGAGGGCCTGGTACAGAGGGGGAAGATGGGGAAGGCGGGAGGTGAGAGCAGCTCCGTGGATCTCAGAATAAGGAAGGAGAGATGTAAAAGAATAATGGGAAAGGATTTTGGGATTTTCCTAGCAACATAAATTGAGCAGTAGAAACGGTAGAGCAGAAAGGTAGACGGGAGTGAGTATCCCAAAAAGCCTGTGAGGGACTTTAAAATTTAGTAACCTGTTTTCAGTGATGACAAAGCTACTTTAAAGGCCATTTTCATTACATCTTCGATAGGGGTCTGAGGGATCTCCTAAGCTGGTTTGAGCTTTGGGTTAGGTGGTAAGAGGACCTGGTGGGACCCGGTGTGGGCACTGACAGGAAAAGAGAGAAGTGAGTGGGTGGATGGGTACCTCAGTACCTGCTACCTCAGCAAGGGGGCAATGCTCTGAGAACCGGCGGAGGTTTCGGTTTTTGATCTAGTAATTGGAGAAGAGAAATCAGGTTTGCTGAGGTGGGACTGACAGCAGAGAGTCTGGAGCAGAAGGCTGAGTTTGAGGAACTATTGGAGAAGCATAGTTCAGGATGTGAGTGAAAGAGGAAAAAGGCCTTCACATAGGGGAATTTCCTTTCACCCTTTTGAGCACTTGCAGAAGTTAAAAAGGTTACACAGAATTTGAGGATCTAGAGACTCCTCTGTTGGCCATCAGTTTGGGTTGTCTAAGTGGTAATATGGCCAATGCTGTGTACTGAATTTGATGAGGATTTTGGGTTCCACCAGGCAGTCCCTGTATGCTCAAATCCCCATGACTTACAGAAGAAGTCGGCTTTTCCCCCACACAGCCGTGGCGGTTTGTGCCTTTGATAGTCTGCCGGGCAAACATACTAATATAGGCTAGCCAACCTGCATCTGGCTTGCCTGTCCCTACAATCATAATGTTTGTTTCCATTATCTATGGTACGGAAAGGATTTAATGGAATTTTAATGGGATCCTCTTCATCAGGGATATTCTAATAGGAAAGACCTATAGCCAGCTGGCAAATGTCTGGGTGGAGAGATGGCCTCCAGGTCCCTAAGTGGGCTGTATGCAAGAGAGACCATACTTCTTATCTAGTAGGATTTGTGATCAGCCATCGCTGCAGTAGGGGCTGATGAGCGTTAGGACTACGGGTGGCCAAGGAGAGAGTCTATAGCCTTACCCACGTGACGAATATGCAATTTGAAAGGGTTAACAGTCTTTTCCAGTTTCCAGCCAGAGTCTGGACATGGCACAGGCTTGAGATGAGACGCATGGATGCAGGAAGTGATTCCCTCTACTTTTACTGCTGTAGGTGCTATAAGTAGCACCTGGAATGGTCCTTTCCAGCGGGGTTCCAGGGATGACACCTGATGTCATCTTATGTAGAGGAAGTCTCTTTCTTGATATCAATGTGGATTCCCCTCGTCCCCAGGTTGGAAGGCAGTAGCCATCTGTTTCCACAGGTATGTCTGAGTTCTTACAAGAGATTTAAGTCTGTCAAGCAAGGGTGTGTGGAAGGGATCCTTAGGTCTTAGAGTCGGGGTTAGGTCTCTTAGTGGAGGAGGGGCCCCATAGAGAATTTCATAGGGGGTGAGGTTACACAAAGAAACAAAGGGAGTATTTCTTGATGAAATAGTGCATAAGGCAGGAGCATAGTCTAATCTTTTATGCCGGTCTCTAAGCTTAATTTCGTTAAGGTCTCTTTAATGGTTTTATTTATTTTTTTTATGTGTCCTGATCTCTGGGGTCTATAAACACAATGTAACTTCCAATTAATCCCTAGGGTCCTGGCTAACCCCTGATTTACCTGGCCCATAAAGGGTCTTCAATTATCAGACCATGTTACATTAGGCAGGCCGTGTCTTTGATAAATATCTTTCAGGATCTTCTTGACCACAATTTGTGCCTGTTTTCTTTTATTTTTTTTTTGGTGGGAATGGCTTCAATCCATCCTGAAAATGTATCTACAAAGACTAGGAGATATTTAAGCCCATACCTTGCTGGCTTAATTTCAGTAACGTTCACTTCCCAGAATTGTCCTGGTCTGGTTCCTCATAGGTGCTTTCCTGTAGGAAGCTTGGAAGTGTAAGCATTAACCAATTGACAGAACTGACAGGCTTTTGTTACCCATTCAATTATTTCCTTTCACTGTGAGTGAGTTAGTCTAAAACTCTGTTCTTGATCCTACAGTAATGCCTGCAGTTTTTTTGAACAAAGTTGATTGAGTTGATGTACATTTTTAACGTAGTGTAGGGCTTTCTGAAATTGCAGGCTGGGCTCACTGAAGTTGAGGAGTTCATTGTCAGTGTTCTTAGATGTTATCAAAAGCTTGCTGGTGCTCAAGGGTCCATTGGAATTGGGCATATCATTTAACAGCGGGTATAAAGGAGCAGCTAAGAACACAAACCCAGGTCCATAACCTGCTAAAGCCAGCAGTCCCAAGAAACTCTCTATGTTGTCTCCTGTTAAATGGGGGTGGTATCTGCACAACGGTTTGTTTCCTGGGCTCAGTGAGCCATCATTTACCGTGCCTAAGGGAATACCCCAGGAAGATTACTTCTTGCTGGCAAATTTGGGCCTTTTTGTCCGAAGCTCTCTACCCGAGTTGAGCAAGCTCAGATAATAGTGCTTGGGTCTCAGACTCACAGTTTTCTTTAGTGTTGGCTGCCAGTAGCTGGACATCCACATATTGAAGCAGAATGACTTCGGGGTGCGTAGTTCTGAAGTTGTAGAGATGTCTGTGAAGGGCTTCATCAAAGAGAGTGGGGGAGTTTTTGAACCCCTGTGGGATTCTAGTCCAAGTTAGTTGAAAAGACGTTCCTGTTTCTGGGTCTACCTACTCGAAAGCAAACAGCAACTGACTATCTTTATGCAGAGGCAAGCAAAAGAAAGCATCTTTTAAGTACAGAACAGTATACAATTTTCACTCGGCCACAGCAAAGAGGTTACTGGGGGTCCAGCATGCTGGGGCTCAGAGCTCACTTAAATAGAGCAGAGAGCCCTGAGAACAGCTTTAACAGAGCTTACATACTTTTCTTGGAGAGGGCAGAAAGGGAAATTTATTGATTGGTCAGTTCGAGTGTGCGGTTTGCTGCACCCGGGTGAGGGAGTATATTCTGCAGTTTGGCAGTTGGGGACAGCACATTCTGGGAACAAAATAGCAAACAGTTCTCAAGATTTCAACAGTGGTTTGTTAAGCATACAGAAAAACAGGAAGTGACAAGTGCCTATTTAATTTACCTTTCACCTAAGCAAAATGGAAAGTGAGCATGGATTACTAAAAACAACCATGTCCAGGTTGCCTAATGCTCTCAAATGTTAATCATATTGGAGGCAACATATGTCTTTCTTCCTAAGATTATATATTCAACCTCAACCATGTTGAAAATGTCTAACCCTCTTACATTATACTTTGCCTGATTTCCTAATGTCTCTATTGATATCTGCTTTCCTACTTATTTTCCCCAGTTCATCATTGTGACTGACCCTTCGCGTGTGCTGACACTGACATTCACTCACTACCCAAAAATCTATTGCTAAAGAACTTTTGTCCAAATGCCATAATCACTCTTTTTTCTAAACCTACAGGCTATCTTCCTAATCCTACCGACTATGCCTTTTTGACTGGATGTTCTCTTCGACATTCAATCATCCAAGGTAGAAGGTCCTATCCCATTTTATATCGATTTATCTGAGACATCTGTGCAGAATGTAATTCAAAGCTAAGTATACCAATCATGGGCCCAATGCACTTCTAGGCTTCAAATCTTACCTAGATTTATATTTTCATACTTATATTTCACCTATATATTCTTGTAAATATTGCAGATTCCCAATACTATTAGTCATCACGCAGAATGATTCCTAACCCAAATCGAACCTGTTATTAACCCTAACCATACACTGTTCCCTCAATCTAACTTTACAAAAGAGCAGGCCCAGAGTTGGTCTTTCAATTCAGGAATGTAGGAGATCTTCCACATGCTGAGAAACTCAAAGATCCATGTAGAAATGAACTCTGGAGAAGTTGAAGGCAGCTATGAAGGACCTGAGAGAGCAAAAGTCATCTTCAATGGCAAACAACCTTGTCAGGATGAAGGGTTTTGTCTGTATCAGTCTCTCTGTTCTTAATATAGAGAAGATGGACCAAACCAGGCCTGTTTGGAGAGCTGTTCCCTGGTGCCTATGGTTGATATACCATTCTAACTTGTGAAAGTGTCACAGTAAGTAGGGGCAGCCTCCATCTCATGGGACACTTGGAAGCAACTCTTAGGACCAAGTGGTTGCCAAGGCAGTTAGCTCATTCAGTTCCTAAAGGAAGTGACCTACATCTCTTCCTTGGTGATGGAACTCTCTGAACTTGGGATCCAGGAAGCCAGGCACTCAGAGCCAGTTGCAGTACTAGTCCCAGTGGACTCACTTGTTTGTATTTACCAAGGGAAGAGTCAGTCTTTCTTGGTACCTGCTGATGTGAGGATGGAAAAAGCCAGAAGAGCTCTGAAGAGGGGCCTTTACTGAGAAAGCAGGTAGTGGCTAACCGCTGGCTCCAGACAACTTCACAGTGTTGGCCAAGGAGACCAGACCCGAGACAGGACAGGCCATTTCAGGAAAACATAGTAGGGCCCACCAGTCATAGGACACTCTGGATAGTCACAGACATACTAGGGGGAAGGTGGTGCCTTTGTGGGTGTGGGTGTGAGTTTGTGGTTTTGTCTCATGTTCTGAGAATAGGTAAGAAAGGCGGTTTGTTTGGTTTGGAGTGGCCAAATTCTAGTATGACTTATGACAAGGTGAGTGTTTCTATATCTGTGTATCCCACTGTGTCGTTCGTTGTAGACATTAGAAAAGAGAATGCATCACGGATGTGTCCTGTCTAGTAGAAAGCTTCCCAGCATTCATCCTACCCTATTTATGAATGGACTGTCACTTGCCTTAGGGATGGGCAACACCTACTTCCTTCCTAAGTCCCTGTTTTTATCAGGAATTCTGGCCACTCTCCAAAATAGGCTCATGGTTTTGTGTGCAAGATATGTACCACCTCCAAGCTCTGGGACATGGCCGTGCACTGGATAGCTGAAGGGAATGGGGAGCATCTCAGAAATCTCAGATATCAGTGTGACCAGGAAAATATCAGTGGAGAAACACTGCTTTGGGCCTTTTGCTTACCTATTGTTCTGTTGCCCTGAATCTCAGGAAGGTTTTTGCCTCAAGCCACCACTTTGTGAAGCGTGAAGAAAACAGTTTTTAAATGGAATTGAATAGGCATCACCTGTGGCTCTTTGCTTAATTGCATTGGAAAGGGACTTGTCTAAATCAGGTTTTTGGCCCTGTGTTAGGCCGTGGATTAGATTCTCAGCACCTGATGGATCCAAAGAATGATCCCATTTGTACATCCAAAACCAAAATAGCAAAAAGTTCAGTCATTGTGGATGAAGTCTCTTGCCTTCCTCTGTTAGGTTACTGATCTCCATCAAGTGAGAATAGGGATCCTTTCTTTCAAATGAGCTCTTCAAAGCCCTGCAGAGGCTAGCCCATAGGTGCTTGGGTTTTCTCATGACTCCATATCACATTAAGAATCTATACCTGACAGTCATTAGGCCTCAAATTGGAGAAACAGAGCAGTATTAAAGGCAAGCCTATTTGACCACTCCTGGTTCACAGAAAGGGTGTCCAGCCCACCATGACTTTAGCCAAATGAGGGGAAAGGGACCTTATTTTGGACACTGTCTTGGGCTGCACCCCTCATGGAAAACTCCAGCCATAGGTAATGATGAGTGTCTATGTGGAAGAATATGAGGGCGATGAAGGAGTGTTTTGGTTTTAATTGTGGTCATTTGCGTGGCAGTTGAATGAGATGACTGTGTCCATCTGGGCTTGAACTCTGGAGTGATTCCCCTTAGAAAATGAGTTCTGGTACTGAACTCAGAGAAGTATTGTCATGAATTTTGTTGGGATTTTAGCAGGCCACACATGAGAGTCACCCTTGGAAACTGAGATCTAGGCCCAGGGTGGCTTTCCACAGAGCACTGGGTATCTCATCCAGGATATCACATGATTTATTCTGAAATAATTGGCAGCCATAGTTGAAAGTCAAAACACACATGGACCTTACATTGTAGAACTCAATGTACCTGGCTTCATGTGACCTTTGGCCACTCTTTGGGAAGCCTTGCCTGTGAGAATCCTCCAGAGCTTTCATTGAAATTAGCTTCCTCAACACTTAATGGTCCCTGAATGATTTGAACCCACAGTGCCTCCAACTTCATCCTTGAAAAACGGGGAAGATATATACCATGAAATGTTTTAAATTCCCATGACCAGGTGGCACTTGAGAACCTTTGGATGTCCTGCTGCTGATCTTGAGTGTTCAAGCAAAAGCGTTGATTGACTGTGTTTCATTTAAATGGTGTAGAACAGAGATGACAGTAAGTTGGAGCCTGCTGAGTAGTGGGCCTATTGCAGTGGTGTGCAAGTGTGTGATAAAGCATTTGTGGTGGGGCCATGTGAATGTGCTATTGGCTTTTAAATGGCTTGGGACTGACATGGTGCAGCCAACAGACCCTTATATGTAAAGGCATCTTGTTATTTGGAGAGATTTCAGGGCAATTTTCAGAATCAGGTTGCTATGGACAAGGGGGCAAGCTATGTTGGATAGAAGTCTGGTTGGTGCTTTCTCCTGCAGATCCTGACCCACCACACATGACAGAACTCCCTCCAGCACTGTCTCCCAGTTGAACTTGTTGTATTTCATGAAGCGAATACCAAAGTCCCAGTGCAGCACCAATAAAAACTACGAAAAGTGGAGGAATTCCAAGTAGCTTCACAGTCCACATGGGAAGAAACTTAGCCTCCAGTGGCACCAGTTTACCTACAAAGAGAGAATTCAGCAATGCTGCCTCAAGTTCAATGTAAAATAAGAAACCATGTCCTCCAGGTCACATAGATGCAGACCCAGCTTTGATGGTCTAACTAGAAAGGAAGCTAATGCTCCTGAGAATAGCATATATTTCAAGTGCCCAACCTTGGAGGCAGTTTCTCAAAAAGTCTATAGGCCAACAGAGCTCCATGTTTGTGGAGTGTTTACCCACACAGGTAATGTCAAGTCATTGTTCTGGATGAGAGTGGGAATAATTTTGTGTAGCACATACTGCATACACATTGGATTCCTTATCTAATTTTCCATTCGAAATACTGAAACCCTGACACTAACACATATCCTACTAGACTCTGACTACTAATCCTAATATGAGGGAGAAAAATAACCCGAACAGAATAGGAATACAAGCAGATCAGAGGAGGCATGGTGTATATTTGGACTTTCCTTTTGCATTTCATAGGGTAGGAGTTATATATCTAGTCAATTTTTTGTTGGAATAGGTCTCTATGTGTTTTTAAGTTAAGAAATATGTGAATTCTTGTCTCCGTTTCTCTGTAGCTTATTCAGCACATGTATATTTATATGCACATATAGAATCCTTCCTGGTATGAAACATGCATACTTGTGAGGTGGCTGACTTGGCAGATACAAATTGTGAGAAGAGATCACTGCTCCTAAACAGTGTTGGAACTGAAAATTCAACCTATGGGTTAGCTTCCTAGTTGAATAACACTATACGTAAATCCATGATCAGTAAAAAGAATATTTTTGGATCTGTGGATAACATATATTTCGTGGTGAATTTCGATTGGCATATATATTGCTCTTTTTAATATCTCTGTGTGTGTGTTTGTGTGTGTGTGTGTATATATATATATATGTATATACACACACACACACAAGAAGTATATATATATATATATATATATATATATATATATATATATATATTCTCCAGATTTTTCAAAATATGAAATATATGTGTCTTATACCCACTCCGTAAATTCATTCATATTCATGTATATGGATTTATAATGAACTTTTCACAAGATTATTCTCAGAAATATTCATCCACCTGAAATACATATTTGTTTCCAGTACTGAAAACTAACTTCAGTTAATGTTGCATACAAATACTGATATTTATACAGTAACTGACCCAGTTTAACCTCAATGCAAGTAGATTCCTATGGGACATGTTGTGTATTTTAATGTTCATTTTTATTCAACACTGGTACATTACTATTTCTTCAATTTATGCACATCATAGGATATATATTTCATCCACCAGTTAGCAAACTTATAGGCATTTGTTTCACTTTCAATCACTTCCTGCTTCAGAGCACATGGATTCCTCCGTGTTTCTTGAATGGTCTTTTCATGAGACTTCTTTCCAAACACATTATTTTAAATTTCCATAATCAGTTTTGAAGCAAAACTCACAGACTCTTCATGATAAACCATAAACCTAATATTACCTTTAGATGTATCAGTGGTTGGAATGAATGTATGTGTATCAATATAAGATTTCCTTTATATTTTCAGATATAAATTGAATGCATTATTTAAATTTGGAACCCATTATATTATTTATTCACAGTATGGTCTATTCTTGCATTATCTCTATATTCATAGTCACAGGGTACACCTATTTGTACACCCAATACTAATTTGTACATCTTCAAAATATTGCTCCCAGAAATGGTGGAAGATATACTCAAGTCACCTTATCTACATGTACATTTTATCACAGTAATATTCTGGACACGAAAAGCAAAGGTCACACTTATTATTTTACCAATGTAATGGTCAGGCGAGTGTCAGAGGAAGAGACCACAAGAGACTGTCTCATGCAACAGCCAAGGGTTTATGGGGGTCCAGCATGCTGGGGCTCAGAGCTCCCTTGAATAGAGCAGAGAGCCCTGAGAACAGCTTAAGCAGGGCTTATATACTTTCCTTGGAGAGGGCAGGGAGGGAAGATTATTGATGGCTCAGGGAGAGTGGGCAGTTTGCATGCAAACAGGTGAGGGAGTACATTCTGCAGTTTTGCAGTTGGTACAGCACATTCAGGGAACAAGATTAGCAAACAGTTCTCAAGATATCCACAATGTTTTGTTAAGCATACCAAAAAATTGGAAGTGACAAGTACCTATTTTATTAACCTTTCATTCCCCACTTCTTCTTTTGGTTACTTTTAATCATTAA
The DNA here is from genome assembly GCF_048772815.1 of Callospermophilus lateralis. NCBI lineage: Eukaryota > Metazoa > Chordata > Mammalia > Rodentia > Sciuridae > Callospermophilus > Callospermophilus lateralis. The sequence continues at coordinate 262,073 of NW_027512411.1, forward strand.
AGTGATCATTGGGGGTGTCACATTTTATGTCTGCTAGTGTGGTATATTGTTTTCTTATTACCATAAGTTTAACTTGTCCAATTTGAGCTTGGAAAAAGGAAACTACACGGTTGAGCAAACAGGGTCTCACAGTTAGCAATAATATGAGGTTTATTAATGGACCAGCCAGGGCTGATAAATGCGTAGTTAACCAGAGGGACTCTGTGAACCAAGACTCAAACCACCCTTTTGGGGCCTCTCTCTCTTGTTGATGCTCTACAAGGCGTCTTCTTAATTTAATCATAGATTCTTTTACAGCTCCAGTATGGTCGGCATAATAACAACATTCTTCACTCAATGCAGGACAAAGGCCCCTTCTCTCAATAAGAGGAGGTCGAACCCTCGCCTGTTCTGTAAAACAACTTCAGCGAGAGAGGTTAAAGATTCCTGTAAAGCTGTGATGGAGGTTTTTAATATCTTTAAGTTTTGGTCTATTGCTACTTCTAATTGGGTCATTTGTTGTGTCCCATGGACTAGGGCAGTGGTTCCTGTGCCCACCGCTGCAGCAACTCCTATTCCTAATAGTATGGAGAAAGTGAGGGATACGGGTTCCTGGTGGAACCAGGTTGTATGCCCCCCTATTGGAACTTTAAATGATCCTGCGTCATGATAGAGGACTCTGGGAAACATCTGCACCATTACATACTTAATCAGAGGAAGAGACCACAAGAGACTGTCTCATGCAACATCCATATGTTGATCATTTTAAGAAAACATAAACAATGTTTAAGTATATAGAATTATACTGTTGTAAGGACGGACAAGGCAAGGCACCTAAGATAGCACAGAAGACAGGGAAACAGTCCTATTTGGTTGTAACCAGATTTAGAGGGCATTGCTTCTGTTGTAATCTTTTAATCCCCTGAACCCCAAGTTTAGGTAGTTTCAGAATTTTGTACCCAACATGTAACGTAAGGGGCTCAGAAAGTCACAGTCTTCAGAAGTTCACAAAAAGCAGTTTTTGTTTCTGTTTTTTTTCCTCTGCTCTGGGAAAGTTAACTTTTAAAGGACACCTGGTAGGGGGAGAGCTTTTTTCTTCTTTTTTTTCTTCCTGCCAGCTGTTACCATGGAGCCCAGTTGGTAACTTCTTTATCTTAGAAATGTAGCCATCTCTGGAAGCCCCAGCTCAACGCCAGAGGCCTTGTTCACATATTTTGTGAAAAAATAGTAAGGGGGTGTCTAGCTTAGGAGTGCTGATTTTTCCAGCCAGTGGCCAAGTAGAACAAAGCAACACAAAAAGAGGAAGTTTATCTACACTGAACTCTTGTATAGGGCCTCTGTTGCTGAAAGTCCTAAAGTCAGCCATGATCAAGGCTTCTGGAGAAGGCCATTTAAGATTTTTCTGTGGGATTGGAACAGAGGGAAAGACAAGGAAGGTGGGGTGTGAGAGCAGCTCCGTGGTTCTGAGAATGAGGAAAAAGAGATATAAAAGAATAATGGGAAAGGGGTTTGGGATTTTCCTGGCAATAAAACTTGAGCAGTAGAACAGGTAGAGCAGAGGGGAGGATGGGAGTGAGTACCCCAAAAAGCCTTTGAGGGACTTTAAATTCTTTGTAACCTGTTTTCAGTGATGACAAAGCAACTTTAAAGGCCATTTTCATTACATCTTGGATAGGCGTCTTAGGGCACTCCTCAGCTGGTTTGAGCTTTGTGTTAGCTGGTAAGAGGACCTGGTGGGACCCGGTGCATGCACTGACAGGAGAAGAGAGGAGTGAGTGGGTGGAAGGGTACCTCAGCACCTGCTACCTCAGCAAAGAGGCAATGGTATGAGATCCAGCGGAGGTTTTTGTTTTTGATCTAGTAATTGGAGGGGAGAAATCAGGTTGCTCATGTGAGAGTGATTGCAGAGAGTCTGGAGCAGAAGGCGGGGGGTGAGGATGTATTGGAGAAGCATAGTTCAGGATGTGAGCAAAGGAGGGAAAAGGCATAAACATAGGGGAATTTCCTTGGAAGGAAATTCCCAATTGATGGATCTTTTTGAACACTTGCCGAAGTTGAAAAAGTCACACAGAATTTGAGGATCTGGAGACCCCTCTGGGGGCCATCAGTTTTGGTTGTCTCATTGGTAATATGGCCAATGCTGTGTACTGAATTTGATGAGGAGTTTGGGTTCCACCAGGCAGCCCCTGTATGCTCACATCCCCATTATTTTCAGAAGAAGTCCGCTTTTCCCCCACACAGCCATGGCTGTTTGTGGCTTTGATAGTCTGCCGGGCAAACATAGTATTCTAGGCTAGCCAACCTGCATCTGGCTCGCGTGTCCCTAGATCCATAATGTTTGTTTCCATTATCTGTGGTACAGTAGGGATTTAATGGAATTTTAGTTGGATCCTCTTCATCAGAGATATCCCAATATGAAAGACGTATAGCCAGCTGACAAATTCTGGGTGGAGAGATGGCCACCAGGTCCCTAAGGGGGCTGTATGCGAGATAGACCATACTTCTTGTCTAGTAAGATTTGTGATCAGCCATCGCTGATGAACGGGCTGATGAGGGTAAGGACTACTGGTGGACAAGGGGAGAGTCTATAGCCTTATCCACATGGCGAATATGCAATTTGAAAGGGTTTCCAGTCTTTTCCAGTTTTTCAGCCAGAGTCTGGACAGGGCGCAGGCTTGAGATAAGAATTAGGATCCAGGAATTGATTCCTTCTACCTTTACCACTGTAGGTTTTATAAGTAGCACCTGGTATGGTCCTGTCCAGCGGGGTTACAGGGATGACACCTGATGTTGTCTTATGTAGAGGATGTCTCTTATTTGATATCGATGTGGAGTCCCCTCTTCACCAGGTTGGTTGGCAGTGGCCAGCTGTTTCAACAGGTATCGCTGAGTTCTTTCAAGAGCTTTAAGTCTGTCAAACAAGGGGTTGTGGAGGGGATCACTAGGTCTTAGAGTTGGGGTTAGGTCCCTTAATGGAGGAGGGGCTCCATAAAGAATTTCATAGGGGGTGAGGTTACACAAAGAAATAGAGGGAGTATTTCTTGCATGAAACAGTGCATAAGGCAGGAGCATAGTCCAATCTTTTATGCCGCTCTCTAAGCTTAATTTCGTTAAGGTCTCTTTAATGGTTCTATTTATTTTTTTTACCTGTCCTGAGCTATGGGGTCTATAAGCACAATGTAACTTCCAATTTATCCCCAGTGTCCTGGCTAACCCCTGACTTACCTGGGCCATGAACGCCGGGCCATTATCAGAACCTATTACCTTAGGCAGGCCGTGTCTTGGAAAAATATCTTTCAGGATCTTCTTGACCACCAATTGTGCCTTTTTTTGTGGGGAAGGCTTCAATCCATCCTGAAAATATATCTGCAAAGACTAGGAGACATTTAAGTCCATACCTTGCTGTCTTAATTTCAGTAAAGTCCACTTCCCAGAATTGTACTGGTCTGGTTCCTAATAGGTGCTTTCCTGCGGAAAGCTTGGAAAGATAAGCATTAACCTATTGACAGACCGGACAGACTTTTGTTACCTGTTCAGTTATTTCCTTTTGCTGTGAGTGGGTTAGTGGAAAACTCTGTTCTTGATCCTTCAGGAATGCCTGCAGTTTCTTTGAACCAAGGTGTGTGAATTAATGTACATTTTTAACGTAGTGTAGGGCTTTCTGAAATTGCAGGCTTGGCTCAGTCAAGTTGAGGAATTCAGTGCCAGTGTCGTTAGATGTTATCAAAAGCGTTCTGGTGCTCAGGGGTCCATTGGAATTGGGTATCTCCATTTAACAGCGGGTATAAAGAAGAAGTTAAGGACGCAAACACAGAAATCCATAACCTGCAAAACCCAGTAGTCCCAAGAAACTCTCTGTGTTGTCTGCTGCTAGATGGGGGTGGTATCTGCACAACCGTTTGTTTTCTGGGCTCAGTGAGCCATCGTTTACTGCCCCTAAGGGAATAGCCCAGGAAGATTACTTCTTGCTGGCAAATTTGGGCCTATTTGGCAGAAGCTCTATACCCGAGTTGAGCAAGCTCATATAATAGTGCTTGGGTCCCAGACTCACAGTTTTCTTTGGTGTTGGCTGCCAGTAGCAGGTCATCCACGTATTGAAGCTGGGTGACTTTGGGGTGTGTAGTTCTGACGTTGTTGAGATCTCTGTGGAGGGCTTCATCAAAGAGAGTGGGAGAGTTTTTGAACCCCTGTGGGAGTCTAGTCCAAGTTACTTGATCAGACGTTCCAGTTTCTGGGTCTACCCACTAGCAAGCAAACAGCAACTGACTATCTTTATGCAGAGGCAAACAAAAGATAGCATCTTTTAAGTCCAGAACAGTATACCATTTCTGCTAAGGGTTCAGAGTGATAAGCAGATTGTACGAATTAGTTACCGTGGAGTGAATGTCCTGCACTCTGTTATTAATCTCTCTTAGGTCTTGAACGGGGGATAGTCCCCTGTTCCTGGCTTTTTTTACTGGGAGCAGGGGAGTCTTCCAGGCCGATTGACAGGGCCTTAGGACCCTAAGGCCAGATATTTCTGAATATGGGGCCTTATCCCATCTTTAGCTTTTCTGCTCAGAGGATATTGTTTGACATTGATTGGGGAGGCTGAGGTTTTTAACTCCACTGTTCTTGGAGGTTGTTTCACGGCTAGGCCTAACCTAGCCGTTTTTGCCCAGGTATCTGGGTAATCTGTTATCCATTTCTGGGGTAGCTTGCTTGTTTGAGCAGTCTTGGGGGGTGTGAAGACTGGATGTTCATCTTCTACTGACATTTATAAAGCCAAGACTATAGGAGTTTTTACTGAAGGATTTAGAAATTTCATTTTGGGGCCTTCGGGGTTAAAAGTTGTTTTGGCCTGGAGCTTACTGAGCAGATCTCTGCCCATCAATGGGGCCAGGCATTCTGGGATTACTAGAAAGGAGTGATGGATTTTTCCTTTCCCCATGTCCATGGTCCTCTTAGTTGTCTATGTCTGATATTTACTGCCATTAGCCCTTTGAACTAGAGACATTTTATTTGATAGTGTGCCCAGTGGGGCCTTAAGGGCTGAGTATACTGCTGCTGTATCCACTTCAAAGTTTACCTGGGTCCTCTCCACTTCAAAAGTTACCCTGAGCTCGGGGAAGGGATCTGAGCCCCGACGTTCTTAGTCATCCTTTTGAGTCAGAATGGCTGGCTGTCGTGGCTGACTCTTTTCTAGGGCACTCTTTGGCCCAGTGACCTTTTTCTTTACAGTAGGCACAATGATCTGAGGCCAGGGGTGGCCTCTGGCGTGCGCCCAGGTTTCCGTTCCTGTCTTCCTGTTTGTTAATTTCTGGCCTATTTATTGTTGTGACCAGGACCTTAGTCAATGCCTTAGTCTGTCTTTTGCATCTCTCATCTTCCCTTTGCTCCCTTTCTTTCTCTTTGTTTCTCTCATATACTATACTTTCTCGGCTTCTCTGACTAAATCTCCCAAAGTCATATCTTGTGATCCCTCTAAGAGTTGTAACTTTCTTTTAATATCCAGGGCAGCTTGCCCAATGAAGGCCATCATGACAGAAGCCTTTTGATCCTCTGCCTGAGGATCAATAGGAGTAAATCTCCTATATGCCTCCATAATTCTCTCTAGAAACATAGAGGGATATTTATCAGGCCCTTAAATTATCTCTCTTACCTTGGCCAAATTAGGTGGTTCCCTAGCGGCCGATTGGAAACCCACTATTAGGGCCTGGCAATAAGTGGACAGATGCTCCCTACCTTCAAAGGTTTTGGGATTTCAGTTGGGTCAATTCAAGGGGAAGCTGGCTTTGATTATGTTGGGAAGTTGTGTTGGTCACACATCTGGTCCGAGAATATATTTTTTAGCTTCCAGGAGGTTTTTCTCTCATTCCTCTGCCGTAAAGAGAGTCCCTAGGATTTGTTGGCAGTCATCCCAAGTAGGCAAGTGTGAAAACCCCAGGGAGTTCTTTGAGTTCTTTTAGCCGGGCCAGCTTCCTCCAGGGAAGGAGGGGCTGTGTGTGACGCGGGGGAGTCATCTGGAGGGCACTGGGCCGGCCTAACTTCCTCCAATGGCAGAGAAGCAGAGTCAGCAGGGGAATCACTTAGAGGTTGTTGGGGGTTGGGGACAAGGGCAGGGGATAAGAAGGAGGAGGAGAGTCCAGTAGAATCTTGAGACTCAGGGAGAACAGAGGGTGGAGGAGGAGGAGCAGAGGGTTTGAGAGATAGAATTGTGGTGGAAGGAGTAGGAGCGTAGGCAGGGACAAGGAAAGGCTTCACCCATGGAGGAGGAGATTTGCAGAGGTCCTGCCAAGTTAAGATATATGGCTGTTGATCTGGATGGCTATGTGGCCTCAGCTGAAAGACAATATCTCTGATTTTTCAAATTAGTGGGAAGTAGAAACATCCTTCTGGGGGCCATCCAACTCCAAAGGTGTGTCATTCTGAGGCACAGAGAGTCTGCCAGGTGCAGCGTTTTAATGAAAAAGAAAGATTCTGGGCCCTTAAGCAGACTTTGGTCCAGTGATCAAGGGTCAGGGAGAGAAGTGTTGAAGTGCTCTGTCCCAAAATGAGAGATACACAAACAGTGAAAGCAACGACATACTACACAGACAAGACAAGACAATAAAGACAGACAATGGACGTCCAATACTGAGACAAGGACTGAGTAGCCCTCAAAACCTGATGGGCTGGCAATACCGAATCCGAAACAAAATATCACAGAGTCGAGGAGACTATTGTTCCTTGATTTCCTGAGTCCTCTGGGGCGTCCCCCAGGGATGTGGCCTGTGGCTCTGTGACACGTCTGTCAGCCACCGTCAGAGAGAGCTCATGCTCAACACCGATAGCGATTTTGCAAAACCCTAACCTGCAACCTGAAACCAGAAAGAGTCACCTTACTTACCCTGAAAGGAGCCCCTTGGGGGTCTTTCGTCCGCCACTGCTGGATCTCGCTGGTGCCTCCAGATGTAAAGATCGGGTGAGCGACAGAGGAAGAGACCACCAAGAGAATGTCTCATGCAACAGTAAAGGGTTTATTGGGAGACCAGCTTTCTGGGGCTCAGAGGTCACTTGAATAGAGCAGAGAGCAATGAAAACAGCTTAAGCAGAGCTTATATACTTTCCTTGGAGAGGGCAGGGAGGGAAGTTTATTGATGGGTCAGGGCAAGGGAGAGGTTTGCGTGCAAACGGGTGAGGGTGTGTATTCTGCAGTTTGGCAGTAGGGGACAGCACATTCTGGAAACAAGATTAGCAAACAGTCCTCAAGTTTTCAACAGTGTTTTGTTAAGCATACAGAAAAACAGGAAGTTACAAGTACCTATTTTATTAACCTTTCACCAATGCCTAAATGGAATGTGAGCATGGTTTACTAAAAACATCCATGTCCAGGTTGCCTAATGCTCTCAAATCAATCTTATTTGTGACTACATATTTGTTTCTTCCTAAGATTATATATTGAACCTCAACCCTGTTGAAAATGACTAATCGTATCACTCACTTTGTATTTTGCCTGATTTCCTAATGTCTCTATTGATATCTGCTTTCCTACATATTTTCACGAGTTCATCATTGTGACTGACTCTTCACATGTGCTGACATTTACATTCACTCTCTATCCGAAATCCTATTGCTAAAGAACTTTTGGTCGAAATCCTATACTCACTCTTTTTTTCTAAATCTACTGACTATCTTCCTAATCCTACCAACTATACCTTTTTGACTGGATGATCTCTTCTACAATCAATCATCCAAGGTACAAGATCTTAAGCCATTGTATATTGATTTATCTGAGACATCTATGCAGAATATAATTCAAAGCTAAGTATTCCAATCAACAGCCCAATGCCCTTCTTGGATTCAAATCTTATCTAGATTTCTGTGTTCATACATATATTTCACCAATATATTCTTGTAAATATCGCAAGTTCCCAATACCATTGTTTGTTCCTCAGTATGATTCCTAACCCAAATCGAACCTGTTATTACCCTAAACATACACTGTTCCCTCAAACTAAGTTTACAGATGAGCCGGGACAGAGTTTGTCTTACAATAGTAATGTAGGGGGTCTTCCACCTGCTGAGAACATCAAAGTTCCAGGCAGAAATGATACCCTGGAGAAGTTGCAGGCAGCTATGAAGGACCTAAGAGATCAAAAGTCATATTCCATGGCAAGCAACCTGGTCAGTATGAAGGGATGTGTCTGAATCAGCCTCTCCTTTCCTATTGTAGAGAAGACTGATCAAAACATGCCTGCGTGGAAAGCTGTTCCCAGGTGCCTATGCTTGATATACCATTCTAACTTGTGAAAGTGTCACAGGAAGTAGGAGCAGCCTCCATCTCATGGGACCCTTGGAAGCAACTGTAAGTACAAAGTGGTGGCCAAGGCAGTGACTTCATTCGGTTCCTGAAGGAAGTGACCTCACCTCACTTCTTTGGTGATGGAAATCTCTGGACTTGTAATCCAGGAAGCCAGGCACCCAGAGCCAGTCCCAGTCCCAGTTCCAGTGGTCTCACTTGTTTGGATTTACCAAGGACAGAGTCAGTCTTCCTTGGTACCTACTGATATGAGGATTGTCAAATGCCAGAAGAGCTCTGAAGAGGGACCTTTCCTGAGAAAGCAGGTATTGGTTCACCACTGGCTCCTGAAAACTTAACAAAGTTGCCCAAGGAGACCAGTTCTGAGACAGGACAGGCCATTTCAGGGGAACATAGTATGGCCCACCAGTTAGAGGACACTCTGGATAGTCACAGACCTACTTGTGTTAAAGAGGTGCCTTTTTGCGTGTGGGTGTGAGTTTGTGGTTTTCTCTCAATTTCTGAGAATAGGTAGGAAAGGCTCTTTGTTTGGATTGGAGTGGACTGTTTCTAATAAGTCGTTTGACAGGGCTAGTGTTTCTATGTCTGTGTATCCCACTGTGTCTGTGGTTGTAGACATTAGACAAGAGAATGCATCAATGCATGTGTCCTGTCTAGTAGAAAACTCTCCAGTATTTATTCTGCCTAATTGATGAATGGACTGTGGTGTGCCTTATGGATGGGCAACACCTACTAACTTCCTAAGTTAATGTTTTCTTCCTGAATTCTGGACACTCTCTAGTGTAGGCTCATGGTTTTGTGTCCAAGATATGTACCATCTCCAAGATATGTGACATGTCCATATACTTGAGAGCTGTAGAGAATGGGAACATCTTAGAAAACTCAGATATCAGTGTGACCAGTAAACTCTCAGTGGAGAAACCCTGCTTTGGTTCATTTGCTTACCTATGGTTCTGTTGCCCTGAATTTCAGGAAGGTCTTTGCCTCAGGCCACCCCTTTGTGAAGCCTGAATAAAACAGTTTTCAAATGAAAATAAATGGGCATAACCTGTGGCTCTTTGCTTAATTGCTTTGGAAAGGGATGTGTCTGAATCAGCCTCTTGGCCCTGTATGAGGTTGTGGCTTAGATTCTCAGCACATGATGAATCTAAAGATAGATTCCATGTGTGCAATCAAAAGCAAAATGGCCAAAAATCTGTCATTGTTGATTAGTCTCTTGCCATCCTCTGTTAGGTCCCTGACCTCTATCAAGTGAGAATAGGGATCATTTGGGTCAAATGAGTTCTTTGAAGCCCTGAAGAGATGCTTGTGTTTTCTTATGACTCCAAATCACATAAAAAATCTATCGCTGAGAATCAGAAGGCCTCAAATTGGAGAAGCAGAGCAGTATTAACGGCAGGTCTATTGGATCACTCCAGGTTCACAGGAAGGGTGTCCATGCCACCTTGACTTTAGGCAAATGAGGGGTAAGGGAGATTTTTTTGGACACTCTTTTGGGATGTGTCCCGCTTTGAAACCTCCAGCCACAGGTTATGATGAGTGTCTATATTTAATAAGATGAGGGCCATGTGGGAGTATTTTGGTTTAAATTGTGGTCATTCGTGTGGCAGTTGGAAGAGATGACTGGATCCACCTGGGCTTGAACTCTGGTGTCATTCCCCTGAAAGACTGAGTTCTGGATCAGACATCAAAGAAGTATTGCCATGAATTGTGTTGGGATTTTCGGAGGCCACACATGAGATTCGCCCTTGGAATCTGGGAACTAGGCCCAGGGTGGCTTTCCACAGAGCACTGGGAATCTCAGCCAAGATATCACATAATTTTATTCTGAAAGACTTTGAAGCCATATTTACTAGTCAAAACACACATGGACCTCAATTGTAGACCTCAGTGGGCCTGGATTCTTGTGACCTTTTGGCCACTCTTTGGGAGGACTTGCCTGTGAGAGTTCTCCAAAACTTTCATTGAAATCAGCTTCCTCACCATTGAATGATTCCTGAATGAATTGAAACCCACAGTGCCTCCAACTTCATCCTTGAAAATTGACTAGATAAATACCATAAAATTTTTGAAATTCCAATGACCAGATGGCACTGGAGAACCTTTGGATGTCCTGTTGCTGATCATGACTGTACCAGACAGTGCATTGATTGACTGGATTTCATGAAAATTGTGGAGAACAGAGATGCCATTAAGTTGGTGCCTTCTTAGTAGTGGGACTAGAGCAGTGGTGAGCAAGTGTGTAATAAAACATCTGTTGTGGGGTCATGTGGATCTGCTATTGGCTTCCAAATCGCTGTGACTGACATGGTGCAGCTAGCAGACCCTTATATGTACAGACATCTTGTTATATGGAGAGGTTTCAGGGCAATGTTCAGAATCAGGTTGCTTTGGTCAAGGGGGCAACCTATGTGGTATACAAGCCCTGTTGGTGCATTATCCTGCAGACCCTGACCCACCACATTTGACAGAACTTCCTCCAGCATGGTGTCCCAGTTGAACGCATTGTATTTCCTGAAGCAAGTACCAAACTCCGAGTGCAGCAGCAAGAAACACTGTGAAAAGTGGAGGATGATGAAATGGCTTCACAGTCCACGTGGGGAGACACTTAGCCCCCAGTGGCCACAGATTACATACAAAGAGAGAATTCAGCACTGCTGCCTCATTTTCATTGTAAAATAAGAATCCATGCCCTCCAGGTCACATAGATGCAGACCCACCTTTGATGCTCTCACTACAAAGAGAATTCAGCACTGCTGCTTCATGTTCATTGGGAAATTATAACCATGTCCTCCAAATCACAGAGATGAAGACCCATCTTTGATGGTCTCACTAGAAAGGAACCTAAAGCTCCTGACAACTACATGTATTTCAAGTCCCCAACCTAAAGGCAGTTTCTCCAGACGTCTTTAGGCAGGCAAATCTCCATGTTTGTGGAGTTTTTAAACTGTCCCTTATTTTTGGAAACTGTTCTATCATCTCCAAGGTTGTGAACTCCTGAGCATTTTCTATTTCAGATATGTATTTAAAGATTTTCTAACTCTTCTCCTCTAATTGTGTCTTACTTGGGGCGAAGGTAATGTCAAGGCATTGTTCTGGATGACAGTAGAAAAATTTTTTGTGAAGCACATATTTGATAAACATTGGATTCTTCTTCTTATTTTCCATTCGAAATACTGAATCCCTGACACTAACTCATACCCTACTATAATATGACTACTAATCCTAATATGATGGAGAAAAATACCCAAGCAGAATGAATATGCAAGCATTTCAGAGAAGGCATGGTGTATAGTAGGACTTCCCTCTTGCACGATAAAGGGTAGGTTTTATAAATCTAGTCAATTTTTAATTGAAATAGTCCTCCATGTGTTTTTAAAGTTAACAAATATGTGAATTCCTGTCTCCCATTCTCTGTAGCCTACTCAGCACATGTATTTTTATATGCACATATAGAATTCTACCTGGTATCACACGTACATTTTTATGAGTTGGCTGACTTGGCAGAAACAAATTGTGAGAAGAGATCTCTCCTCCTAAATGCTGTTGGAACTGAAAATTCAAACAATGGGTGAGCTTCCTAGTAGAACAATGTTATACATAAATCCATGTTTAGTAAAATAAATAATTTTGCATCTGTGGATGATTTATATTACATGATGAATTACGATTGGCATATAGATATTGATACTTTTTAATGTATTTTTTGTGGTTTTTTAATATATATAAATATATATATATAAATACATATATAAATATATATATATATATATACAAATATATATATATATATATATATATATATATTCACACTCTTCACATTTTATAAAATATGAAATATATGTGTCTTATATAACTCCGTAAATTCATTTATGTTCATGTATGTGGATTTATAATCAACTTTTCACAAGATTATTCTCAGAAATACTCATCCACCTGAAATACAAATTTGTTTCCCAGTTCTGAAAAGTAACTTCAATAAATGGTGCTTACAAATCCTAATATTTCTAGAGTAAATGACCCAGTTTAACATCAATACAAGTAGATTCCTATAGGACATGATTTCTATTTTGACGTTCATTATAATTCAACACTGGTACCTTACTATTTCTTCAGTTTTTGCACATCATAAGATATACATTTCATCCACAAGTTCACAAATTTATAGGAATTTGTTTCACTTTCAGTCACTTCCTGCTTCATAACACATGTATTCCTCCATGTTACTTGACTGGTCTTTCATGAGACTTCTTTCCAAACACATCATTTTCGATTTCCATAATCAATTTTGAAGCTAAACTCACACACTCTTCAAGATAAACCATAACATTAATATTACCATTAGATGTATAGCTGGTTGGAATAAATGTATGTATATCAATAAAAGATTTTCTGTATATTTTCACATTTCCGTTCAATGCATTATTTAATGTTGGAACCAGTTATGTTATTTATTCACAGTATGGTCTATTAATGCATTATCTCTATATTCAAAGACACAGTGTACACCTCTTTGTCCCCCCAAATACTAATTTATACCTCTTCAAAATATTGCTCCCAGAAATGGTGGAAGAATTACTCATATCACCTTATCTATATATATATTTATATATATTTTTTATCACAGTAATATTCTGGACACAAAGAGCAAAGGTCACAATCATGATTGTATCAAACCCTAAATGGAAAGTGAGCATGGATTACTAAAACAACAATGTCCAGGTTGCCAAATGCTCTCAGATGTAAATCCTATTGGTGACTACATATTTGTTTCTTCCTAAGATTATATATTATAGTTCGAGCCTGTTGAAAATGTCTAATCCTATCACTCACTTTATACTTTGCCTGATTTCCTAATATCTCAATTGATATCTGTTTTCCTACATATTTTCCCCAGTTCATCATTGTGTCTGACACTTCACATTTGGTGACATATACATTCACTGTCTACCCTAGACCCTATTGCTAAAGAAATTTTGGTCCAAATCCTATACTCACTCTTATTTCTAAACCTACTGACTATCTTCCTAATCCTACTGACTATTGCATTTTGACTCGATGTTCAATTCGACAATCAATCGTCCAAGGTATAAGGTCCTAAGCCATTGTATTTCAATTTATCTGAGACATATATACAGAAAATTATTAAAACCTAAGTATCCCACTCAAGGGCCCAATGCCCTTCTCGTTTCAAATCTTACCTAGGTTTCTGTTTTTATACTTATATTTCAGCTATATATTCTTGTAAATATCACAGGTTCCCAATACCATTATTCATCTGGCAGAGAGATTCTTAACCCAAGTAAAACATGTTATTAACCCTAAACATACACTGTTCCCTCAATCTAACTTTACAAAAGAGGAGGGACAGAGTTGGTTTTACAATACTGGAATGTAGGGGATCTTCCACCTGCTGAGAACATCAAAGGTCCATGCAGAAATGATCCCTGGATAAGATATAGGCAGCTATGAAGGACATGAGAAAGCAAAAGTTAAATTCTATGGCAAAAAACCTGGTCATGATGAAGGGATGTGTCTGAATCAACCTCTAAATATAGAGAAGATGGACCAAACAAGGCCTGTGTGAAGAGCTGTTCACAGGTGCCTATGGTTGATATACCATTCTAACTTGTGAAAGTGTCACAGAAAGTAGGGGCAGCCTGCATCTCATGGGACCCTTAGAAGTAACTGTTAGGACAAAGAGGTTGCCAAGGCAGTGACCTCATTCAGTTTCGGAAGGAAGTGACCTCACCTCACCTCCTTGTCGATGGAACTCTCTGAACTTGTGATCTAGGAAGAGACACACCCAGAGGCACTCGCAGTCCCAGTTCCAGTGGTCTCACTTGTTTCAATTTACCAAGGACAGAGTCAGTCTTTCTTAGTTCCTACTGATGTGAGGATGGCCAAATGCCAGGAAAGCTCTGAAGAGGGGACTTTCCTGAGAAAGCAGGTAGTGGCTCACCCATGGCTCCTGACTACTTCACAGAGTTGGCCAAGGAGACCAGATTTGAGACAGGAGAGGCCATTTGGGGGGAATATAATATGGCCCATCAGTCTGAGGACACTCCGGATAGTCACAGACCTACTTGGGCAAAAGAGGTGCCTTTGTGGGTGTGGATGTGTGTTTCTGGTTTTGTCTCATGTCCTGAGAATAGGTAGGAAAGGCTGTTTGTTTGGATTGGTGTTGACTGTTTCTAGTAAGTCGTTTGACAAGTCAAGTGCTTCTATATCTGTGCATCCCACTCTGTCCGTGATTGTAGACATTAGTAAAGAGAATGCATCAATGGATGTGTCCTGTCCAGTAGAAAGCTTCCAGGCATTCATCCTGCCAAATTTATGAATGGACTGTGGCTTGCCTTATCGAAGGGTAACACCTGCTATCTTCCAAAGTTTCTGTTTTCTTCCTGAATTCTGGCCACTCTCCAGAATAGCCTCATGGTTTTGTGTCCAAGAAATGTACCACCTACAAGTTCTGTGATATGGCCATGTTCTGGATAACTGACGGCAATGGCGAGCATCTCAGAAAACTCAGATATCAGTGTGACCAGGAAAGTCTCAGTGGAGAAACCCTGCTTTGTGCCTTTTGTTTACCTCTTGTTTGTTGCCCTGAATTTCAGGAAGGTCTTTCCCTCAGGCCACTCCTTTGTGAAGCCTGAAGAAAACAGTTTCAAATGGAAATGAATGGGATTCACCTGTGGCTCTTTGCTTATTTGCTTCGGAAATGGATGTGTCTGAATCAGACTCTTGGCCCTGTGTGAGGCTGTGGTTAGATTCTCAGCACCTGATGGATCCCATGTTTTCATCCAAACCCAAAATGGCCAAAAGAGCAGTCATTGTGGATAAAGTCTCTCGCCTTCCTCTGTAAGGTTCCTGAACTTCATCAAGTGAGAATAGGGATCCTTTGGGTCAAATGAGTTCTTCAAAGCCCTGAAGAGGGAAGCCCATAGGTGCTTGGGTTTTCTCATGTTTCTAATTCACATAAAGAATCTAAACCCCACAGTCAGTATTCCTCAAATTGGAGAAACAGAGCAGTATTAACGGAAGGCCTACTCGATTACTCCTGGTTCACAGGAAGGTGTTCAGGCCACCCCGACTTTAGGCAAATGAGGGGAAAGGGAGCTTATTTTGGACACTGTCTTGGGCTGCGCCCCTCATGGAAACCTCTAGTCAGAGGTTATAATGAGTGTCTATATGGAAGAAGATGACGGCCATGCAGAAGTGTTTTGGTTTTAATTGTGGTTATTAGTTTGACGGTTGGAAATGATGACTGGCTCCACCTGGGCTTGAACTCTGCTGTAATTCTCCTTACAGACTGAGTTCTGGAACTGACCTCAGAGAAGTATTGCCATGAGTTGTGTTGGGATTTTAGGAGGCCATGCATGAGAGTCACCCTTGGAATTGAGATGTGTGCCCAGGAAGGCTTTCCACAAGGCACGGGGAATCTCAGCAAGGATATCACATGATTTTATTCTGACAAACTTGGCAGCCATAGTTGAGAGTCAAAACACACATGGACCTCACATTGTAGACCTCAATGGGCCTGGCTTCATGTGACCATTTGGCCACTCTTTGAGAAGACTTGCCTGTGTGTGTTCTCCTGTGCTTTCATTAAAATGAGCTTCCTCAACATTTAATGGTTCCTGAATAAATTGAAAATCATAGTGCCTCCAAATTCATCCACGAACAATGGCTAGATAAATACCATGGAATTTTTGAAATTTTCATGTCCAGGTGTCACTGGAGAACCTTTTGATGTCCATTTGCTGATCATGAGTATACCAGACAATTCGTTGATTGACTGGGTTTCATGAAAAATGGTGTAGAACAGAGATGCCAGTAAGTTGGAGCCTCCTTAGTAGCGGGTCTAGAGCAGTGGTGGGCAGGTGTGTGATAAAACATCTGTGTTGGGGCCATGTGGATCTGCCATTGGCTTCCAAATGGCTTGTGACTGACATGGTGCAGCTAGCAGACCCTTATATGTTAAGGCATCTTGTTATATGGAGAGGGTCAGTGCAATGTTCAGAATCAGGTTGCTATGGGCCTGGGGGCAAGCTATGTGAGATAGAAGCCTGATTGGTGCATTCTCCTGCAGACCCTGACCCACCGCATGTGACAGAACTCCCTCCAGCATTATGTCCCAGTTGAACTCCTTGTATTTCGTGAAGCAAATACCCAACTCCCAGTGAAGCAGCAAGACACACCAGGAAAACTAGAGGATGACCAAATGGCTTCACAGTCTACACGGAGAGACACTAATACCGCAGTTGCCACAGTTTACCTACAAAGTGAGAATTCAGCACTGCTGCCTCATGTTCATTGAAAAATAAGATACCATGTCCTCCAGGTCACATAGATGCAGACCCAATTTTGGTGCTCTCACTACATAGGAAGCTAAAGCTCCTGACAACAACATATATTTCAAGTGCCCAAACTCAGAGGCAGTTTCTCAAGATGTCTTTAGGCCTGCAGAGCTCCATGTTTGTGGAGTGTTTACCCTGTCCCTTACTTTTGGAAACTCCTCTACCACCTCCAAGGTTGTGAACTCCTGAGCATATTCCGTTCCAGATATGTATTCCCAGATTTTCTAACTCTTCTCCTCTAATTGTGCATTACTTCAGGTGAGGGTAATATCAAGGAATTGTTCTGGATGAGAGTGGGAAGATTTTTGTGTAGCACATATTTGAAAACACATTGGGTTTATTTTCCTATTTTCCATTTGGAATAATGAATCTCTGACACTAACCCATACCCTACTAGACTCTGACTACTAATCCTAATATGATGGAGAATAGTAACTCAAACAGAATAGAAATACAAGCAGTTCAGAGGAGGCATGGTGTATATTTGGACTTCCCTTTTTCATTATATAGGATAGGAGTTATAAATAAGTCAATGTTTATTGAAATAGTTCACC
The DNA here is from genome assembly GCF_048772815.1 of Callospermophilus lateralis. Lineage (NCBI taxonomy): Eukaryota > Metazoa > Chordata > Mammalia > Rodentia > Sciuridae > Callospermophilus > Callospermophilus lateralis. Next base: position 279,247 of record NW_027512411.1, read on the forward strand.
ATGTGTTTTTAAAGTTAAGAAATATGTCAATTCCTGTCTCTCTTTAGCCTTTTTCAGCTCATGTATTATTATATGCACATATAGAATCCTACCTGGTATCACACGTACCTTCTTCTGAGGTGGGTGACTTGGCACATACAAATTGTGAGAAGAGATCACTCCTCCTAAACGCTGTTGGAACTGAAAATTCAACCTAAGTGTGAGCTTCCAAGTTGAACAACATTATACATAAATCCATTTTTAGTAAAATGTATATTTTTGGATATGTGGAAGATATATATTTCATGATGAATTTCGATTGGCATATATACTGCTTCTTTTTAATGTCTGTGTGTGTGTGTGTGTTTGTGTGTGTGTATATATATATATATATATATATATATATATATATACTCTCCAGATTTTTCAAAATATAAAATATATGTGTCTTATTATACACTCCCTAAAATCATTCATATTCATGTATGTGGATTTATAATCAACTTTTCACAAGATTATTCTCCGAAATATTCATACACCTGAAATTCATATTTGTTTTCTAAAACTGAAAACTGACTTCAGTAAATGGTGCATACAAATCATAATATTTCGTCATTGCAAGATGGCCACGAATAGAGTGCATCACACCAAGTGTACTGCACCACTGCACAGGTGAATAACAAGTTAGAGTGACAAAAAACTATCTTGTTAGGAAATTACAGCAAAATGGGGGTGCACCAAAACCAAGAAGAAGGATTTTTAGCACCATGGTCCGGTAATTGAGTCTCAAACAAGAGCCAAATGTGCGACCCGAGATCCCATTTGACAGATCCGTGCGGCCCACCCAGTGGCTAAAGACGGTGCGGCACCACCGAGATGGGTCCAATAAGCAAGGAGAAACATTGATGAGGATTCTGTGGAATCCTGCCGGTAGAGCCCCCACTGAGCCCTGAGCTGAGTTCAGGATTTCAGACAGGGAAGGAAGCGGTACAGTTCTATCTCCCACAATGGAAACTCTTCCAAGGAAACCAATGGCCATCATCTTGGAGAGCTGAAGTAACCACAGCCACTCTCCTACAGATTACAACAATAAAACAGGAGTGTGTTATTCAGCACATCTCCCATATATCGGGGAATTCGCATAAAATCTCTCCTAGGATTTCCGGGGGAGAGATTATCAGAGCGAGCCTGCATAAAGATGGGGGAAAACAAGAGGCAACTGACCTTCAACTCCCCCTCTCATCAACTGTGAAAATAAAACCTGTCTAACCAGTGCTGGGGGAGGGGCAAGTGGAAAAAATCAAAACAATAGAGTGTCTGGCTTCCCAATAGACACCCTCCACAACCAACAAACGGCAGGCCCAGAGTACAGTTTGAACTGCCGAGAGCCATCACTCAGGGGAAATCTGGTCTTGCAGGAAAAACCAGGACTAGCAGGAGAAACCAGAGGACTAGAGGCCAGGCCCTTGTGACTGGGCAGCGGGAGACTGCAGGCCCACAGGCGACAGTCCCCCCGCTGCCCGCGTGACTAGGCGGCTTGGGAACGCCCTGCCGCCGGCGACCGACCGCACCACTGGGTGGCTAGAGATCGCCCGCCCGCCAGTGACAGCCCACCTGCTGCACAAGTGACTGGGTAGCTGGAGACCGCCTGCCCGCCAGTGACCCGGAGCTAAAACCAACAAGTGACAGTACAGTCCCACCCCCCTATACGGACACCTCAGCAAGGAGCCTTGGGCCTGCCAAAACAGAGAGGTGACGTCACTGGAGCTCGGCCTTCGGAATTTCTTCCAAGCGGAATCCACTTTAACATGCATAGTCTACCAACACAAAGGAGAGACAACAGAGACATACAACACCAAAACAAATCTCTAGAATAAAGCAGAAACACAGCAATCAAATAGAGCTGGAAAGTAACGTGAACATCATGAAAAAACAATGGAATAAAAGGAGTACAAACAATGCAGGACAACTTAATTCTACAGGAGGACCTAGAAGCACCAGAAACAGGGATAGGGAAAGAAATCAAGGCATACTTAACTCAGATGGAAAGAAATATTAGAGAAGACATGAGGCAGCAAGTCCAAGGAATAAAAGTATATTTTGAAAATGAATTAAACAAACAAATTCAAATGGCAAAAAATGAGCTTTACCAAAAAATAGAGATCTTAAAAAAATTCAAACAGTAATTCTAGAAATGCAGGAAACTATAAACCAAATTAAAAACTCAAACAAGAATATTACAAATAGAGTAGATCAAGTAGAAGTCAGAAAATCAGAAAATGAAGACAAAGTTTATCAACTTGAAAAGAATATAGTCAACACAGAAAAGATGCTTAAATCTATTCAAGAGATAAGGGATGTCAAAAAAAAAAAAACTTGAGAGTCATCAGGATAGAAGAAGGCATAGAGATTCAAACCAAAGGAATGGACAACATATTAAATGAAATAATTCTAGAAAACATCCCAGAGATGAAAGATGGATTGGATTGCCAAATCCTGGAAGCCTACAGGACCCCAAACATTCAAAAACATAATAGACCAAATCCAAGACATATGATTATGAAGATAGCCAACATACAGAACAAGGAGACAATATTAAACGCTTATAAGAGAAAGGAGGCAGATTACATTCAGGGGTAAACCAATTAGGTTAACGACTGATTTTTCATCACAGACTTTGAAAGAGAGAAGATCCTAGAACAATGTATTTCAAATGCTGAAAAATAATGGATTCCAACCAAGAACACTGTACCCAGCAAAATTAAGCTTCAGATTTGAAAATGAAATTAAAGTCTTTCATGATAAACAAAAGCTAAAAGAATATGCAGCCAGAAAACCAGCACTGCAAAGCATTTTGAGCAAAATACTACAAGAAGAAGAATTGAAAAATAGTGCCCAAAACTAACAGCAGGAGGTATTTCAGTAAAGGGGGAGGAAAATAACCAAAAAAGTAAAAACTAGCCAAACTAAAATATAATAAATAAATAAACATGACTGGAAGTACAAATCATATTTCAATTGTAACCTTAAATGTTAATGGCCAAAACTCACCAATCAAGAGACATGGGCTAGTAACGTGGAAAAAAAAATCCAACAATATATTGTCTTCAGGAGACCCATATGATAGGAAAAAACATACACAGGCTGAAGGTAAAAGTTTGGGAAAAATCATACCACTCACATGGCCCTCGGAAGCAAGAAGGAGTGGCCATACTCATATGGAATAAAATCAACTTCAAACCTAAGTAAATCAAAGGGATAAAGAAGAACACTATATTCTTATAGAAGGAACCATCCACCAACAAGACTAACAATTATCAATTTGTATGCAACAAGCAATGGAATTGCAACGTTCATAAAACAAACTCCCCTCAAGTTCAAGAGTCACATAGACTACAACACAATAATTATGGGTGAATTCAACACACCACTCTTGGCATTGGACAGATCCTCTAGAGAGAAACTGAATAAAGAAACTATAGAACTCAACAGCACAATCGATAACCTAGACTTAACAGACATATATAGAATATATCAACCATCATCAAGTGGATACACGTTCTTCTCAGTAGCAGCACATTGATCCTACTCAAAGATAGACCATATATTATGCCATTGGGCAATTCTTAGTAAATATAAAGGCATGGAAATAATACCATGCACCATATCTGATCATAATGGAATGAAACGGGAAATCAATGATAAAAGAAGGAAGGAAAAATCCTGCATCACATGGAAAATGAACAACATGCTACTGAATGATCAATGGGTAACAGAAGACATAAAGGAGGAGATAAAAAAATTCTTAGAGACAAATGACAATACAGACACAATGTACCGGAATCTATGGGACACAGTGAAAGCAGTTTTAAGAGGGAAATTCATTTATTGGAGTTCTTTCCTCAAAAAACGAAAAACCAGCAAATAAATGAACTCATGCTACACCTCAAAAACCTAGAAAAGGAAGAGCAAAACAACAGCAAATGTAGTAGAAGACAAGAAATAATCAAATTTAGAGAAGAAATCAACAAAATTGAAACAAAGAAAAACATTGAAAAAATTGATAAAACTAAAAGTTGGTTTTTTGAAAAAATAAATAAGATCGACAGGCCCTTAGCCATACTAATGAACAGAAGAAGAGAGAGAACTCAAATTACTAAAATACGGGATGAAAAAGGCAATATCACAACAGACACTACAGAAAAAAGAAGATAGTTAGAAAGTATTGTGAAACACTATATTCCAATAAAATTGAAGATAGTGAAGGTATTGATAAATTTCTTAAGTCATACGATCTGCCCAGATTGAGTCAGGAACACACACACAATTTAAACAGACCAATAACAAAGGAAGAAATAGAAGAACCATCAAAGGACTGCCAACCAAAAAAAACCCTGGACTCGATGGGTATACAGCGGAGTTCTACAAAACCTTCAAAGAAGAACTAATACCAATATTATTCAAGCTATTTCAAGAAAAACAAAAAGAAAGAGCTCTTCCAAATTCATTCTATGAGGCCAACATCACCCTGATCCCGAAACCAGACAAAGACACTTTAAAGAAAGAAAACTACAGAACAATATCTCTAATGAACTTGGATGCAAAAATTCTCAATAAAATCCTGGCGAATTGAATACAGAAGCATATCAAAAAAATTGTGCTTCATGATCAAGTACGATTCATCCCTGCGATGCAAGGCTGGTTCAATATATGGAAATCAATAAATGTAATCCACCACATCAATAGACTTAAAGACAAGAACCATATGATCATCTCCATTGATGCAGAAAAAGCATTCGACAATACAGCATCCCTTTATGTTCAAAACACTATAAAAACTAGGGATAAAAGGAACTTACCTCAACATGGTAAAAGCTATATATGCTAAAAATCAGGCTAGCATCATCCTAAATAGAGAAAAGCTGAAGAAATTGCCTCTAAAATCTGGAACAAGACAGGGATGCCCTCTATCACCACTTCTATTCAATTAAGTTCTAGAAATACTAGCCAGAGCAATTAGACAGACAAAAGAAAATAAAGGCATAAAAATAGGAAAGGAAGAATTTAAATCATCGCTATTTGTAGATGACATGATAATATATTTAACAGACCCAATAGGGTCTACAAAGAAACGGCTTGAGTAAATAAATGAATTCATCAAAGTGGCAGGATATAAAATCAACACACATAAATCAAAGGCATTTTTGTATATCAGCAACAAAACTTCTGAAATGGAAATGAGGAAAACCACTCCATTCACAATATCCTCAAATAAAATAAAATACTTGGGAATCAACCTAACAAAAGAGGTGAAAGATTTATATAATGAAAACTACAGAACTCTAAAGAGAGAGATAAAAGAAGATCTTAGAAGATGGAAAAATGAACCCTGTACATGGATAGGCAGAAATAACATTATCAAAATGGCAATATTACCCAAAGTTCTCTACAGGTTTAAAGTGATGCCAATCAAAATCCCAACAGCATTTCTTGTAGAAAAAGATAAAGCAATCATGAAATTCTTATGGAAAAACAAAAGACCCAGAATAGCGAAAGCAACTCTAAGCAGTAAGTGTGAATCTGGAGTTATAGCGATATCAGAGTTCAAACTGTACTACAAAGCAATAGTACCAAACACAGTGTGGTACTGGTACCAAAACAGGCAGGTGGACCAATGGTACAGAATAGAGGACACAGAAACCAATCCACAAAATTACAACTTTCTTATATTTGATAAAGGGGCTAAAAGCATGCAATGGAGAAAGAATAGCATCTTCAACAAATGGTGCTGGGAAAATTGGAAATCTATATGCAAATAAATGAAACTGAATTTCTTTCTCTTGCCATGCACAAAGGTTAACTCAAAATGGATCAAGAAGCTAGATATAAAATCAGAGACACTGCATCTGATAGAAAAAAAGTTGGTTACGATCTTCATACTGTGGGGTCGGGCTCCAAATTCCATAATAAGACTCCCATAGCCCAAGAGTTAATAACAAGAATAAACAAATTGGACTTACTTAAACTATAAAGTTTTTTCTCAGCAAGAGAAACAATAAGAGAGGTAAATAGAGAGGCTACATCCTGGGAACAAATTTTTACCCCTCACACTTCAGATAGAGCCCTAATATCCAGAATATACAAAGAACTCAAAAAAATTAAACAATAAGATAACAAATAACAAATAATGTAATCAACAAATGGGACAAGGAACTGAACAGACACTTCACAGAGGAAGACATACAATCCATCAACAAGTACATGAAAAAATGCTCACCATCTCTAGCAGTCAGAGAAATGCAAATCAAAACCACCCTAAGATACCATCTCACTCCAGTAAGATTTGCAGCTATTATGAAGTCACAGAACAACAAGTGTTGACGAGGATGTGGGGAAAAGGGTACACTTGTACACTGCTGGTGGGACTGCAAATTGGTGAAGCAAACTTTGAAAGCAGAATGGAGATCCCTGGGAAAACTGGGAATGGATCCACCCTTTGAACCAGCTTTTGCCCTTCTCAGACTATTCCCTGAGGATCTTAAAAGAGCGTACTATAGGGATACTGCCACATTAATGATCATAGTGGCACAATTCAAAATAGGTAGACTGTGGAAACAAACTAGATGCCCTTCAATATATGAATGGATAAAAAAATGTGGCATCTATACACAATGGAGTATTATGCAGCACTAAAAAATGACAAAATCATAGAATTTGTAGGGAAATGGATGGCATTAGAGCAGATTATGCTAAGAGAAGGTAGCCACTCTTTAAAAAACAAAAGTCAAATGTCTTCATTGATATAAAGAGAGCAACTAAGAATAGAACAGGGAGAAAGAACTTGAGGAAAAGATTAACATTAATCAAAGACGAGAGAGGAAAGCAAAAGGGAGAGAGAATGGAAACCATATGGAAATGGTAGGAGACCCTCAATGTTACACAAAATTATATATAAGAGGTAGTGAGGGGAAAGCGGGGTGGAATAGGGAGAGAAGTGAAAAACAGCAGATGAGGTAGAGAGGGAAGATGGGAGGGGAGGGGAGGGAATATAGTAAGGGATAGGAAATGTAGCACAATACAACAGTCACTTATATGACATTTTGTAAAAATATGAATGTGTAACCATTGTGATTCTGCAACTCGTATTTGGGGAAAATTGGGAGTTCATAACCCAATTGAGTCAAATGTATGAAAGATGATATACCATGAGCTTTGTAATGTTTTGAACAACCAATAAAAATAAATAAATAATGCTTTAAAATTGAGTGGGAAGATATCAGCTAAAAAAGTGTTGAGATGCATTCATTTTGCTAAGCAGAAACTTTGTTTTGTTTAGTTGTATCTATCACAAATTTATTGTACCAGAAAACTGGTTTTAAAAATGCACATAATTGAGATTAAAGGTTAATCCACCTACCCTCCTGAAAAATTCATAGTATTTCCTATATTTTTCATATTTCATTTTTTAGTGAATATTTTGTCATGGACCAGTTCTAGTCTTAGGCTATTCTTCCAGAATACTAACTCAACTGACAAGTTGGTACAATGTGTTGGATTGTTCTTTTCATCTTTTATTTAATAGTTTCTAACTGATAATGTGTATTTTTTCTTATCTTTATTTGGACAGACATACCCAACTGTATCTTTGCATTTTATGTTTTACTGGGAAAGAGACTCATCAAAAGCTCTGTATTATATGTATCAGTAATCAAACATTTAGAGATCGCAATTATTCTTAATTGTGCCTAAAAATATCTTTGTACCATTTTTCTTATAAAGATTTAGAATTATTAATACTGCCCCTACTGTAATAAGTAACTACTTACAAAAAGGATTAAACAATTGACTTTATATCAATTATGAATATGAAAATTACTAAAATAAGTATTTTTTAATTAACACACAATTGATAGAAATTGAAATCACAAGAAGGCCATTTGAAATGTCAGTGCATATGGTCCTTAAATAATAGGTTGTTCAAAAAAAAATTTCTCTAATTCATAAGACTTAATATGCCATATTACAACTTAATGTGATATAAAACCTTAAATTATCAGTATTGATAAATAAGAATGATACCTGTTAACTTAAACATGTTTATTTGATTTTCACTGTAAGATGTTAATTCTGGAAGACTTGAAAATTAAGAAAGACTTGGTATATATTATTTCTAACAGGCTAATCAAAGTAATTTTAAATATATATGTATATATATATATATGTAATACATGTGAATGAATATAGATGCATATGTATAATAAATGTATTGTAATATATCTATCAGGTGATTATAATTTTTAAATTTTCTCAAGAAAAAAGAATGACTATAAAATCAGTTTTAAATGTAAATTTCATAGCATACTAGTGTTTGTAATGACATGAGAGAAAAATACATAAGGAGGGAAAGTGAAAAAGAATAGAGAGAAGGGGGAAAACGATTAAGAAAGTGAGTAATGAAGAGGGTGAGGAGTGTTTGATGATAAGATAAAGTGGAGGAGCTGGGTTTCTGGCTCAGTGTTAACATGCTTGTCTAGCATGTGTGAGGCACTGGGTTATATTCTCATCACCACATACAAATAAATAAAATGAAGGTCTATGAACAACTGAAAAAATAAAAAATGAAAAAGGAGAAATATTACCAAAATTCCAAGTTTTTATGAATGTTAAATAAAAAACAATTATGTTACATAGCCTTATGCAATTTCTAGACTCCCCAAAATAGTCATTAAATGTTAGATTATTAGTGCTATAACTGAAAATCTATTGCTCTTTCCTCTACATTCTGTGGCATGCTAGTGCTAAAATAAAGTGTATTATGACACCAAAAAAAATCAAATATTTCTACAGTAACTGACCCAGTTTAACATCAATGCATGAAGATTCCTATGGGATATAATGTGTATTTTGACGTTCATTTTCATTCAAAACTGGTACATTACTATTTCTCCAGTTTATGCACATGATAGGATGTATATTTCATCCACAATTTAGCAAATTTATACGCATTTGTTTTACTTTCCATCACTTCCTGCTTCAGAACACATGGATTACTCCATGTTTCTTGACTGCTCTTTTTAAGAGACTTCTTTATAAACACATTATTTTCGATTTCCATTATCAATTTTGAAGCAAAACTCACACAACCGTCATGATAAACCATAACCCTAATATTATCATTAGATATAAAACTGGTTGGAATGAATGATTGTATTTCAATATAAGATTTCTTGTATACTTTCAGATATCAATTTAATCCATTATGTAAAGTGGAACCAGTAATATTATTTATTCACAGTATGGTCTATTCATGCATTATCTCTATATTGATAGACACAGGGTACACCTCTGTGTACGCCCAATAATAATTTGTATATCTTCAAAATATTGCTCCCAGAAATGGTGGAAGAAATACTCATGTCAACTGATTTATACATACATTTTATCACAGTAGTATTCTGGACACAAAATGCAAAGGTCACACTTAGGATTCTCCCAAAAGCCTAAATGGAAAGTGAACATGGATTACTAAACTCATCCATGTCCAGGTTGCCTAATGCTCTCAAATGTCAATCATATTGGTGACTACATATGTGTTTCTTCTGAAGATTACATTTTCAATCTCAACCCTGTTGAGAATGTCTAAACCTATGACTCATTTTATAATTTGCCTGATTTCTTAATCTCTATTGATATCTGCTTTCCTACTATTTTCCCCAGTTCATCATTGTGACTGACTTTTCACATGTGCTGACATATATATTCAATCTCTACCCGACACCCTATTGCTAAAGAACTTTTGGTCCAAATCCTATACTCAATCTTCTTCCTAAACCTACCGACTATCTTCCTAATCCTAACGACAAATCATTTTGACTGGATGTTCTCTTCGTTATTCAATAATCCAAGGTGCAAATTCCTGTTCCATTGTATATCGCTTTATCTGAGACATATGTGCAGTACATAAGTCAAAGCTAATTAAACCACTCAAGGGGCAAATGCCCTTCTGGGCTTCAAATGATACCTAGATTTCTTTTTCCATACTTATATTTCACCCACAAGTTAGCAAAATTATTTGCATTTTTGTCACTTTCAATTACTTCCTACTTCAGAACACATGCATTCCTCTATGTTTCTTGACTGGTCTTTTCATGAGACTTCTTTCCAAACACATTATTTTCCATTTCCATACTCAGTTTTGAAGCAGAACTCACACACCTTTCATGATAAAATATAACCCTAATATTGCCATTAGATGTATAACTCATTGGAATGAATGATTCTATATAAATATAAGATTTCTTATATATTTTTTAATATCAATTCTATCAATCCATTATTTAAAGTGGAATCAGTTATATTATTTATTCACAGTATTGTCAATTCAAGCATTACTTCTATATTCATAGACACAGGGTACACCTCTGTGTACGCCCAATAATAATTTGTATATCTTCAAAATATTGCTCCCAGAAATGGTGGAAGAAATACTCATGTCAACTGATTTATACATACATTTTATCACAGTAGTATTCTGGACACAAAATGCAAAGGTCACACTTAGGATTCTCCCAAAAGCCTAAATGGAAAGTGAACATGGATTACTAAAATCATCCATGTCCATGTTGCCTAATGCTCTCAAATGTCAATCTTATTGGTGACTACATATTTGTTTCTTCCTAAGATTATATATTGAAACTCAACCCTGTTGATAATGTCTAATCCTATCACTCACTTTGTACTTTGCCTGATTTCCTAATGTCTCTATTGATATCTGCTTTCCTACATATTTTCCGCATTTCATCATTGTGACTCATTCTTCACATGTGCTGACATTTACATTCACTCTCTAACCGAAACCCTATTGCTAAAGAACTTTTGGTCCAAATCCTATACTCACTCTTCTTCCTAAACCTACGGACTATATTCCTAATCCTACCGACTATCCCTTTTTGACTGGATGTTCTATTCTACATTCAATCATCCAAGTAACGGTCGGGCGAGCGTCGGAAGAAGAGACCACCAAGTGTCTATCTCATGTAACAGCAAAGGGTTTATTGGGGGTCCAGCATGCTGGGGCTCAGAGTTCACTTGAAAAGAGTAGAGAGCCCTGAGAACAGCTTAAGCAGATGTTATAAACTTTTCCTTGCGAGTGCAGGGAGGGAAGTTAATTGATGTGTCAGGGCGAGTGTTCAGTTTGCATGCAACCTGGTGGGGGAGTACATTCTGCAGTTTGGCAGTTGTGGACAGCACATTCTGGGAACAAGATTGGCAAAAATTTCTCAAGATTTCAACAGTGTTTTGTTAAGTGTACAGAAAAACAGGAAGTGACAACTACATATTTTATTAACCTTTCATTCGACACTTCTTTTTCTGGCTACTTTTAATCATAAATATGATCATTGGGTGGTGTCACATTCCATGTCTGCTAGTGGGGTATTACCATTAGTTTAACTTGTCCAATTTGAGCCTGGAGAAAATAAATTACATGGTTGAGCAAGCAGGGTTTTATAGTTAGCAATAATGTGAGGATTATTATTGGACCCGCCAGGGTTGATAAATGCGTAGTTAACCAGGGGGACTTTGTGAACCAAGATTCAAACCACCCTTTTTGGGCCTCTCTCTCTCGTTGACGCTCTTCAAGTCGTCATTTTAATTTACTCATAGATTTTTTTACAACTCCAGTATGGTTGGCATAAAAACAACATTCTTCCATCAATGCAAAACAAAGGCCCTCTTCTCTCATGAAGAGAAATTCCAATCCTCAACTGTTCTGTAAAACAACTTCAGAGAGATAGGTTAAAGATTCCTGCAATGCTGTGATGGAGGTTTCTAATATCTTTAAGTTTTGGCCTATTGCTGCTTCTATTTGGGTCATTTGTTTTGTCCCATGGACCAAGGCAGTGGTTCTTGTGCCCACCCCTGCAGCAACATGTATTCCTAATAGGATGGCGAAAGTGAGGGATATATGTTCCCAGTGGAACCAGGTTTTATGCCCCCCTATTTGATCTTCAAATGAACCTGTGTCATGATAGAGCACTCTGGGAAACATTTGCACAACTACACAATTAATCACATCTTTTGACCACTTCATGAAAACATAAACAATGTTTTAAGTATATAGAATTATACTGTTGTAGGGATGGACAAGGCAAGGCACCTAAGATAGTACCAAAGACAGGAAAACAGTCCTATTTGTTTGCAACCATATTCAGAGGGCATTACTTCTGTTGTAATCAATTAAATCCCCGGAATCCCAAGTTAAGGTAGTTTCAGAATTTTGTACCCAACATATAAGGGAAGGGGCTCAGAAGTTCACAGTCTTAAGAAGTTCACAAGAAGCCGTTTGTCTTCTTTTTTTTTTTCCTCTGTTCTGGAAAAGTTAACCTTCCAAGGACACCTGGGTGAGGGAGAGCTTTATATTCCCTTTATTTTTCCCCCTGCCAACTGTTACCATGGAGCCCAGTTGGTAACTTCTTTATCTTACAAATGTAGCCATCTATATGAAGCCTCAGCTCAAGGCCAAGGCCTTGTTCACATATTTTGTGAAAAATTAGTATGGAGGTGTCTAGCTTAGGATTGCAGATTTTTTTAGCCAGTGGCCAAGTAGAATAGGGCAACACGAAAAGTGGAATTTTATCTACTTAGAAATCTTTTATTGGGACTCTTTTGCTGAAATTCCTAAATTCAGCTATGTTGGAGATTTCTGGAGAAGGTCAGTTAAGACTTTTCTGTGGGCCTGGTACAGAGGGGGAAGACGGGGAAGGCATGGCTGTGAGCAGTTCCGTGGATCTGAGAATGAGGTAGGAGAAATGTAAAAGAATAATGGAAAAGGGGTTTTGGATTTTTCTAGGAACAAATCTTGAGCAGTACAACAGGTACAGCAGAGGGTAAGGTGGGAGTTAGTATCCCAAAAAGCATTTGAGGGACTTTAAATACTTAGTTACATGTTTTCAGTGATGAAAAAGCAACTTTAAAGGCCATTTACATTGCATCTTGGATAAGGGTGTGAGGGCTCTTCTCAGCTGGTTTGGGCTTTGTGTTAGGTAGTAAGAGGACCTGGTGGGACCCAGTGCGGGCAATGACAGGAGAAGAGAGGAGTGAGTTGGTTGAGGTGTACCTCAGTACCTGCTACCTCAAGAAGGGGGCAACGGTCTTAGAACAGGCGGAGGTTTGGGTTTTTGATCTAGTAATTGGAGGGGAGAAATCAGGTTGCATAGCTGAGAGTAAGAGCAGAGAGTCTGGAGCAGAAGGCTGAGGGTGAGGATCTATTGGAGAAGCATAGTTCAGGATGTGAGCAAAGGAGGGAAAAGGCCTCCACATAGGGGAATCTCCTTTTACCTTTTTCAGCACTTGCAGAAGTTAAAAAGGTCACGCAGAATTTGAGGATCCAGAGACCCCTCTGGGGGCCATCAATTTTGGTTATCTAATTGGTAATATGGCCAATGTTGTGTACAGAATTTGATGAGGAGTTTGGGTTCCATCAAGCAGTCCCTGTATGCTCACATCCTCATGACTTACAGAAGAAGCCGGCTTTCCCCCAACACAGCCTTGACTGTTTGTGGCTTTGATCGTCCGCCGGGCAAACATAGTAATCTAGGCTAGCCAACCTGCATCTGGCTCGCGTGTCCCTACATCCATAATATTTGTTTCCATTATCTATGGTAGAGAAGGGATTTAATGGAATTTTAGTGGGATCCACTTCATCAGGGATATCCCAATGGAAAAGACATATAGCCAGCTGACAAATGTTTCTGTGGAGAGATGGCGACCATGTCCCTAAGTGGGCTGTATGCGAGATAGACCATACTTCTTGTCCAGTAAGATTTGTGATCAGCCATCGCTGCTGAATGGGCTGATGAGGGTTAGGACTACTGGTGGTCAAGGGGAGAGTCTATTGCCTTATCCACATGGCAAATACACAATTTGAAAGCGTTACCAGTCTTTTACAGTTTCCAGCCAGAGTCTGGACAGGGCACAGGCTTGAAATGAGAGGTATGGATCCAGGAAGTGATTCTGTCTACCTTTACTGCTGTAGGTGTTATTAGTAGCACCTGCTATGGTCCCTTCCAGCAGGGTTCCAGGGATGACACCTGATGTCGTCTAATGTAGACAAAGTCTCTTTCTTGATATTGATGTTGATTCCCCTCGTCACCGGGTTGGTAGGCAGTGTCCATCTGTCTTCACAGGTATCTATGTGGCTCTGGCTGAAAGACAATATCTCTAACTTTTTAAATTAGTGGGAAGTAGAAAGATCCTTCTAGGGTCCATCCAAATCCAAAGGTGAGCCATTCTGAGGCACAGAGAGTCTGCCAGGTCCAGCATTTTACTGAAAAAGAAAGATTCTGATCCCTTAAGCAAACTTTGTTGCAGTGAACAAGGGTCAGAGACAGAGGCATTGAAGTGCTCTGTCCCATAATGAAAGATACACAAACAGTAAAAGCAACAACACATGACACAGACAAGACAAGACAATAAAGACAGGATATGGAAGTCCAACACTGAGACCAGGACTGAGTAGTTGGCAAAACCCGATGGGTTGGCAATACCGAATCTGAAACAAAATATCACTGAGTCATGGAGACTATTGTTCCTCGATTTTCTGAGTCCTCTATGACGTCCCCCAGGGACTTGGCCTGTGGCTCTGTGACATGACTGTCAGCCACCATCGGAGAGAGCTCACGCTCTTCATCGACATCCATTTTGCCAAGCCCTGACCTGAAACCTGAAACCAGAAAGAGGCACCTTACTTACCCCGAGAGGAGTTCGTTGGGGTCGCTTGTCCACGGCTGCCGGATCTCGGTGGAACCTCCATATGTAAAGGTCCGGTGACAATCGGGTGAAGAGACCACCAAGAGACTGTCTCATGCAAAGCAAAGGGTTTATTCGGGGTCCAGCATGCTGGGGCTCAGAGCTCACTTGAATAGAGCAGAGAGCCTTGAGAACAGCTTAAGCAGAGCTTACATATTTTCCTAGGAGAGGGCAGGGGGGGAAGTTTATTGATGGGTCCGGGCGAGTGAGCGGTTTGTGTGCAACCGGTTGAGGGAGTACATTCTGCAGTTTGGCAGTTTTGCACAGCACATTCTGGGAATAAGACTATCAAAAAGTTCTCAAGATTTCAAAAGTGTTTTGTTAAGCATACAGAAAAACAGGAAGTGACAAGTACTTATTTTATTAACCTTTCACTGCGAACTATACTTTTCCAGAATTCCTAATGTTTCTATTGTGTTTGTTAAAGTTCATTTTTATTCAAACCTGGTACGTAATTATTTCTTCAGTTTATGGACATCATTAGATATATCCATTCATTCACAAGTTCACAAATTTATAAACATTTGGTTCACTTTCAATCACTTCCTCCTTTGGAAGACATATATTCCTCCATGTTTCTTGACTGGTCTTTTTAATAAACTTCTTTCTAAACATATTATTTTCGATTCCATAATCATTTTTGAAGCAAAACTCACACACTATTCATGATAAATGATAACCCTAACATTACCATTAGATATATAACTGGTTGGAATGAATGTATGTATATCAATATAAGATTTCCTATATATTTTCAGATATCAATACAATCCATTATTTAAATTTGGAACCACTTATATAATTTATTCACAGTAGGGTCTATTAATGCATCATCTCTATATTCATCAAAACAGGGTAAACCTATTAGTATCCCCAGTACTAATTTATAAGTTTTCAAAATATTGCTCACAGAAATGGTGGAAGAAATACTCATGTCACCTTAGCTACATATACATATTATCACAGTAATATTCTGGACACAAAATGCAAAGGTCATACAGAACATAATTTAAGCTATGTATCCCAATCAAGGGCCCAAAGTCCTTCTGGGCTTCAAATATTACCTAGATTTCTGTTTTCATACTTATATTTCACCTCCATATTCTTATAAATATCGCAGGTTCCCAATATCATTATTCATCCAGCAAAATGATTCATAACCCAAATCGAACATGCTATTAACCCTAACCATTCTGTAAACTGAGATTGTTCACTCAATCTCACTTTACAGAAGAGCAGGGACAAAGTTAGTATTACAATACAGGAAGTTAGGAGATCTTTCACCTGCTGAGTACCTCAAAATTCATGCAGAAATGATCCCTGGAGAAGACGTAGGCAGCTATGAAGGACCTGAAACAGCAAAAGTCATCTTCCTTTGCAAACCACCCGATCAGGATGAAAGGATGTGTCTCAATCAGCCTATCTCTTCTTAATGTAGGGATGATGTATGAAACCAGGCATGTGTGGAGAGCTGTTCCCAGGTGCCTATGTTTCTATACCATTCTAACTTGTGAAAGTGTCACAGGAAATAGAGGCTGCCTCCTTTTCCTGAGACACTAGGAAGCAACTGTTACGACAAAGTGGTGGCCAAGACAGTGGCCTCATTCATTTTCTGAAGGAAGTGACCTCACCTCACTTCCTTGGTGATGGAAATCTCTGAATTTTGTGATCCAAGAAGCCAGGCACCCAGAGCCAGTCCCAGTCCCAGTCCAAGTGGGCTCACTTGTTTGGATTTACCAAGAGGCTAGATAAATACCAAGAAATTTTTGAAATTCCCATGACCAGATGGTATTGGAGAACATTTGGATGCACTTTTACTGATCATGAGTGTACCAGACAGTGCCTTGATTGACTGGGATTTATGACAATGGTGTAGAACAGAGATGCTATTAAGTTGGACCCTCCTGAGTAGTGAGCCCTGAGCTGTGGTGTGCAGGTGTGTGATGAATCATCTGTGGTTGCGCCATGTGGATTTGCCATTGATTTCCAAATGGCTTGTCACTGACATGGTGCAGTGACCAGACACTTATATGTAAAGGTGTCTTGTTAAATTGATAGTTTTCAGGGCAATGTGCAGAATCAGGTTGCTATAGACAAGGGGGCAAGCTATGTGGGAATGAAGCCTGGTTGGTGCATTCTCTTGTAGACCCTGAAAAACCACAAGTGACAAAACTCCCTCCAGCACTGTGTTCCAGTTGAACCCCTTGTATTTCGTGAGGCAAATACCAAACTCCCAGTGCTGCAGCAGGAAACACCACGAAAAGTGGAGGATGAACAAAAGGCTTCACAGTCCACCCGGGGAGACACTTAGACCCCAGTGGCCACAGTTTACATACAAAGAGAGAATTCAGCACTGCTGCCTCATGTGCATTGGAAAGCAAGAAAGAATGTCCTCCAGGTCAAATAGATGCAGACCCAGCTTTGATGATCTCACTACAAAGGAAGCTAAAGATACTGAGAACAACATATATTTCAAGTGCCCATCCT
This sequence comes from Callospermophilus lateralis, assembly GCF_048772815.1. Lineage (NCBI taxonomy): Eukaryota > Metazoa > Chordata > Mammalia > Rodentia > Sciuridae > Callospermophilus > Callospermophilus lateralis. The sequence continues at coordinate 296,521 of NW_027512411.1, forward strand.
CAGAGGAAGTTTCTCTAGAAGTCTTTAGGCCAGCACACCTCCATATTTGTGGAGTGTTTACCCTGTACCTTACTTTGGGATACTCCTCTACCACCTCCAAGTTTGTGACCTCCTAAATATTTTCCATTCCAGATATGTATTTACAGATTTTCTAACTCTTCTCCTCTAATTGTTTCTTATTTGGGGAGATGGTAACATCAAGGCATTGTTCTGGATGAAAGTGGGAAGATTTTTGTGTAGCACATATTTGTATACACATTGGATTCATTTTCCAATTTTCCATTCCAAAAACTGAATCCCTGACACTAACACGTACCCTACAAAACTCTGACTACTAATCCTAATATGATGGAGAAAAATGACCCAAACCGAATAGAAAAACAAGCAGTTCTGAAGAGGCATGGTGTATAGTCGGACTTGCCTTTTGCATGATAAAGTGTAGGTGTTATAAACCTAGTCAATTTTTAATTGAAAGAGTTCTCCATGTGTTTTTTTCCTTTGATATTTATTGTTTGTTCTTCAAAACATTACATAGTTCTTGACATGTCATATTTCACACTTTGATTCAAGTAGGTTATGAACTTCCATTTTTCCCCGTATACAGATTGCAGCATCCCATCAGTTACACATCCACTGTTTTGCATATTGCTATACTAATGTCTGTTGTATTCTGCTGCCTTTCCTGTCCTCTACTATCTCCCATCCCCTCCCCTCCAATCCTCTCAATGTACCCCATCTGCTGTAATTCATTTCTTCCCCTTGTTTTCGTCCCCTTTCCGCTCACTTCATCTTGTATTTAATTTTGTATAACCATGAGGGTTTCCTTCCATTTCCATGCAATTTTGCTTCTCTTTCCTTTTCCCTCCCACCTCTCACCCCTGTTTAATGTTAATCATCTTCTCATGCTCTTCCTTCCAACTCTGTTCTCAGTTACTCTCCTTATATCAAAGAAAACATTTGGCATTTGTTTTTTAGTGATTGGCTATCTTCACGTAGCATAATACGTTCTAATGCCATCCATTTCTCTGCAAATTGTATGATTTTGTCATTTTTTAATGCAGAGTAATACTCCATTGTGTATAAATGCCACATTTTTTTAATCCATTCATCTATTGAAGGGCATCTAGGTTGGTTCCACAGTCTTCCTATTGTGAATTGTGCTGCAATGAACATAGATTTATCAGTGTCCCTGTAGCATGCTCTTTTTGGGTCTATAGGGATTAGACCGAGAAGGGGAATTGCTGGGTCAAATGGTGATTCCATTCCCAGCTTTCCAAGAAATCTCCATACTGCTTTCCAAATTGGCTGCGCCAATTTGCAGTCCCACCAGCAATGTACAGGTGTACCCTTTTCCCCACATCCTCGCCAGAACTTGTTGTCGTTTGACTTCATAATGGCTGCTAAGCTTACTGCAGTGAAATGGTATCTTAGGGTAGGTTTGTTTTGCATTTCTGTGAATGCTCGAGATGGTGAGAATTTTTTGATGTACTTATTTATTGATTGTATGTCCTCCTCTGAGAAGTGTCTGATCAGGTCCTTGGCCCATTTGTTGATTGGGTAATTCATTTTCTTATTGTTAATTTTTTTGATTTCTTTGTATAACTCTGGATATTAGGGCTCTATCTGAACTGTGAGGAGTCAAGATTTGTTCCCAGGGTGTAGGCTCCCTTTTTACCTCTCTTATTGTTTCTTTTTGTGAGAAAAATCTATTTAGTTTGAGTAAGTCCAGTATGTAGATTCTAGTTATTAACTCTTATGCTATGGGTGTCCTATTGAGGAATTTGGAGCCCGACCCCACAGTATGTAGATCATAGCCAAAGTTTTCTTCCATCAGATGCCGTGTCTCTGATTTGATATCAAGCTCCTTGATCCATTTTGAGTTAACTTTTGTGCATGGAGACAGAAAGGGATTCAGTTTCATTTGTTACATATGGAATTCCAGTTTTTCCAGCACCATTTTTTAAAGATGCTATCCTTCCTTCATTTCATGCTATTAGCTCCTTTATCAAATATAAGATAGCTGTAATTTTGTGGATTGATTTCTGTGTCTTCTATTCTGTACCATTGGTCCACCCACCTGTTTTGGTACCAGTACCATGCTCTTTTTGTTACTATTGCTCTGTAGTATAATTTGAGGACTTGTATCGCTATACCACCTGATTCAAACTTTCTGCTTAGAGTTGTCTTTGATATATTGGGTTTTGTATTTTTCCATATGAATTTCATAATTGATTTATCTATTTCTACAAGAAATGCCCTTGGGATTTTGATTGGCATTGCATTAAACCTATAGAGAACTTTTGGTAATATCGCCATTTTGATGATGTTAATTCTGCCTATCCATGAACAGGGTATATTTTTCCATCTTGTAAGATCTTCTTCTATTTCTCTCTTTAGGGTTCTGTAGTTTTCATTGTGTAAGTCTTTCACATCTTTTGTTACATTGATTCCCAAGTATTTTATTTTTATTTTGAGGATATTCTGAATGGAGTGGTAGTCCTCATTTCCATTTCAGAGGATTTGTTGCTGATATACAGGAATGCCTTTGATTTATGATTGTTGATTTTATATCATGCCACTTTGCTGAATTCATTTACTAACTCTAATAGTTTCTTTGTAGACCCTTTTGGGTCTGCTTGGTATAGAGTCATGTCATCTGCAAATAGTGATAATTTAAGTTCTTCTTTTCCTAATTTTATGCCTTTAATTTCTTTCATTTGTCTAATTTCTCTGGCCAGTGTTTCGAGAACTATGTTGAACAGAAGTCGTGAGAGAAGGCATCCCTGTCTTGTTCCAGATTTTAGAGGGAATGCTTTCAATTTTTTCACAATTCAGAATGATACTAGCCTGAGGCTTAGCATAGATTGCTTTTACAATATTGAGGTATGTTCCTGTTATCCCTAGTTTTTCTAGAGTTTTGAACATAAAGGGATGCTGTACTTTGTTGAATACTTTTTCTGCATCTATTGGGGTGATCATATGGTTCTTATTTTTAAGTCTATTGATGTGGTGAATAACATTTATTGATTTCCGTATATTGAACCAGCCTTGTATCCCAGGGATGAATCCTACTTGATCATGTTGCACAATTTTTTAAATATGTTTTTGTATCTGATTTGCCAGAATTTTATTGAGGATTTTTGCATCTAGGTTCATTAGAGATATTGGTCTGTAGATTTGTTTCTTTGAAGTGTCTTTGTCTGTTTTATGAATCAGGGTGATATTGGCCTCCTAAAATGAATTTGGAAGTTCTCTCTCTTTTTCTATTTCCTGAAATATCTTGAAAAGTACTGGTATTAGTTCCTCTTTAAAGGTTTTGAAAAACTCTGCTGTATACCCATTCGGTCCTGTTCTTTTCTTAGTTGGTAGTCATTGGATGGTTTCTTCTATTTCCTCAATTAATATTGGTCTTCTTAGGTTGTCTATATCCTCCTGACTCAATCTGGGCAGATCATATGACTTAAGAAATTTATCAATGCC